>NW_028270188.1:48433251-48560050 GCF_037043375.1 Chiloscyllium plagiosum
GGGTATGGGGGTGGGGGTGGGGTGGGGTTGGGGGAAAGGAAATGGCGAAGTCGCTCTTGGTAACCGCCGACGCCCTGGCCATAGCAACCGATGGAGGGAGTGGGGGGAAGGGCGACAATAACACCCCTTTCATTACCCCCCCCCCCCCCCCAACACATCTACTCTCACCCCCACCACCCTTCCCCAAACCTGTCTTTACCCCCCCCCCAACTCAGTCCTCTCCCTTCCCTCTCCCCCTTACCGCCCGCATCCCTCTCCTATACCCCTCCACACTGTCCCTCCTACCCCTTCACCTCTATCTCCCCCCTCCCCACACCCTTCTCTCCCCCCCCCCCACACCCTTCCCTCCCCCCCCCACACCCTTCCCTCCCCCCCCCGTCCCCACACCCTTCTCTCCCCCCCCCTCCCCACACCCTTCTCTCCCCCCCCCTCCCCACACCCTTCTCTCCCCCCCCTCCCCACACCCTTCTCTCCCCCCCCTCCCCACACCCTTCTCTCCCCCCCTCCCCACACCCTTCTCTCCCCCCCTCCCCACACCCTTCTCTCCCCCCCCTCCCCACACCCTTCTCTCCCCCCCCTCCCCACACCCTTCTCTCCCCCCCCTCCCCACACCCTTCCTCCCCCCCTCCCCACACCCTTCTCTCCCCCCCTCCCCACACCCTTCTCTCCCCCCCCTCCCCACACCCTTCTCTCCCCCCCTCCCCACACCCTTCTCTCCCCCCCCTCCCCACACCCTTCTCTCCCCCCCCCTCCCCACACCCTTCTCTCCCCCCCCCTCCCCACACCCTTCTCTCCCCCCCTCCCCACACCCTTCTCTCCCCCCCTCCCCACACCCTTCTCTCCCCCCCCCACACCCTTCTCTCCCCCCCTCCCCACACCCTTCTCTCCCCCCCCCCCACCCTTCTCTCCCCCCCCTCCCCACACCCTTCTCTCCCCCCCCCTCCCCACACCCTTCTCTCCCCCCCCTCCCCACACCCTTCTCTCCCCCCCTCCACACCCTTCCTCCCCCCCTCCCCACACCCCTTCTCTCCCCCCTTCCCACACCTTCTCTCCCCACACCCTTCTCTCCCCCCCTCCCCACACCCTTCTCTCCCCCCCCTCCCCACACCCTTCTCTCCCCCCCTCCCCACACCCTTCTCTCCCCCCCTCCCCACACCCTTCTCTCCCCCCCCTCCCCACACCCTTCTCTCCCCCCCCTCCCTCCCCACACCCTTCCCTCCCCCCCTCCTTCCCTCCCCCCTCCCCACACCCTTCCCTCCCCCCCTCCCCACACCCTTCCCTCCCCCCCTCCCCACATCCTTCCCTCCCCCCCTCCCCTCCCCCCCCTCCCCACACCCTTCCCTCCCACCCCTCCCCACACCCTTCCCTCCCCACACCCTTCCCTCCCCCCTCCCCACACACTTCCCTCCCCCCCCTCCCCACACACTTCCCTCCCCCCCTCCCACACCCTTCCCTCCCCCCTCCCCACACCCTTCCCTCCCCCCCTCCCCACACCCTTCCCTCCCCCCCTCCCCACACCCTTCCCTCCCCCCCCCTCCCCACACCCGTCTCTCCCCCCTCCCCACACCCTTCTCTCCCCCCTCCCCACACCCTTCTCTCCCCCCACCCTTCTCCCCCCTCCCCACACCCTTCTCTCCCCACACCCTTCTCTCCCCACACCCTTCTCTCCCCACACACCCTTCTCTCCCCACACCCTTCTCTCCCCACAGCCTTCCTCCCACAGCCTTCTCTCCCACACCCTTCCCTCCCCCACTCCCCACACCCTTCTCTCCCCCCCTCCCCACACCCTTCTCTCCCCCCTCCCCACACCCTTCTCTCCCCCTCCCCACACCCTTCTCTCCCCCCTCTCCCCCCACCCTTCTCTCCCCCCTCCCCACACCCTCTCTCCCCACACCCTTCTCTCCCCACACCCTTCTCTCCCCACACCCTTCTCTCCCCACACCCTTCTCTCCCCACACCCTTCTCTCCCCACACCCTTCTCTCCCCACACCCTTCTCTCCCCACACCCTTCTCTCCCCCACACCCTTCTCTCCCCACACCCTTCTCTCCCCACACCCTTCTCTCCCCACACCCTTCTCTCCCACACCCTTCTCTCCCCACACCCTTCTCTCCCCACACCCTTCTCTCCCCACACCCTTCTCTCCCCACACCCTTCTCTCCCCACACCCTTCTCTCCCCACACCCTTCTCTCCCCACACCCTTCTCTCCCCACACCCTTCTCTCCCCCCCTCCCCACACCCTTCTCTCCCCCCCCTCCCCACACCCTTCTCTCCCCCCCCCTCCCCACACCCTTCTCTCCCCCCCCCTCCCCACACCCTTCTTCCCCTCCCCCCCCTCCCCACACCCTTCTCTCCCCCCCCTCCCCACACCCTTCTCTCCCCCCCCTCCCCACACCCTTCTCTCCCCCCCTCCCCACACCCTTCTCTCCCCCCCTCCCCACACCCTTCTCACCCCCCCCTCCCCACACCCTTCTCTCCCCCCCTCCCCACACCCTTCTCTCCCCCCCTCCCCACACCCTTCTCTCCCCCCCCTCCCCACACCCTTCTCTCCCCCCCCTCCCCACACCCTTCTCTCCCCCCCCTCCCCACACCCTTCTCTCCCCCCCTCCCCACACCCTTCTCTCCCCCCCTCCCCACACCCTTCTCTCCCCCCCTCCCCACACCCTTCTCTCCCCCCACCCTTCTCTCCCCCACCCTTCTCTCCCCCCACCCTTCTCTCCCCCCACCCTTCTCTCCCCCCACCCTTCTCTCCCCCACCCTTCTCTCCCCACCACCCTTCTCTCCCCACACCCTTCTCTCCCCACACCCTTCTCTCCCCACACCCTTCTCTTCCCCACACCCTTCTCTCCCCACACCCTTCTCTCCCCACACCCTTCTCTCCCCCCCTCCCCACACCCTTCTCTCCCCCCCTCCCCACACCCTTCTCTCCCCCCCTCCCCACACCCTTCTCTCCCCCCCTCCCCACACCCTTCTCTCCCCCCCCTCCCCACACCCTTCTCTCCCCCCCCCTCCCCACACCCTTCTCTCCCCCCCCCCTCCCCACACCCTTCTCTCCCCCCCCTCCCCACACCCTTCTCTCCCCCCCTCCCCACACCCTTCTCTCCCCCCTCCCACACCCTTCTCACCCCCCCCTCCCCACACCCTTCTCTCCCCCCCTCCCCACACCCTTCTCTCCCCCCCCTCCCCACACCCTTCTCTCCCCCCCTCCCCACACCCTTCTCTCCCCCCCTCCCCACACCCTTCTCTCCCCCCCTCCCCACACCCTTCTCTCCCCCCACCCTTCTCTCTCCCCCCCCCTCCACACCCTTCTCTCCCCACACCCTTCTCTCCCCACACCCTTCTCTCCCCACACCCTTCTCTCCCCACACCCTTCTCTCCCCACACCCTTCTCTCCCACACCCTTCTCTCCCCACACCCTTCTCTCCCCACACCCTTCTCTCCCCACACCCTTCTCTCCCCACACCCTTCTCTCCCCACACCCTTCTCTCCCCACACCCTTCTCTCCCCACACCCTTCTCTCCCCACACCCTTCTCTCCCCCACACCCTTCTCTCCCCACACCCTTCTCTCCCCACACCCTTCTCTCCCCACACCCTTCTCTCCCCACACCCTTCTCCCCACACCCTTCTCTCCCCACACCCTTCTCTCCCCACACCCTTCTCTCCCCACACCCTTCTCTCCCCACACCCTTCTCTCCCCACACCCTTCTCTCCCCACACCCTTCTCTCCCCACACCCTTCTCTCCCCACACCCTTCTCTCCCCACACCCTTCTCTCCCCACACCCTTCTCTCCCCACACCCTTCTCTCCCCACACCCTTCTCTCCCCACACCTTCTCTCCCCCCCTCCCCACACCCTTCTCTCCCCCCCTCCCCACACCCTTCTCTCTCCCCCCCTCCCCACACCCTTCTCTCTCCCCCCCTCCCCACACCCTTCTCTCTCCCCCCCCTCCCCACACCCTTCTCTTCCCCCCCCCCACTCCCCACACCCTTCTCTCTCCCCCCCCTCCATGTACCGTCTCTGCCTTCGCCTCTCCACACACTTCCCTTCTGCCTCCACACCCCACCCCTTCTGCCTCCACACCCCACCCCTGTCTCTCTCTTCACCCCTGTCTCTCTCTTCACCCCTGTCTCTCTCTTCACCCCTGTCTCTCTCTTCACCCCTGTCTCTCTCTTCACCCCCGTCTCTCTCTTCACCCCCGTCTCTCTCTTCACCCCCGTCTCTCTCTTCACCCCCGTCTCTCTCTTCACCCCCGTCTCTCTCTTCGCCTCCCCCTCTCTTCGCCTCCCCCTCTCTTCGCCTCCCCCTCTCTTCGCCCCCCCCCCCTCTTCGCCCCCCCCCTCTTCGCCCCCCCCTCTTCGCCCCCCCCTCTTCGCCCCCCCCTCTTCGCCCCTCCCTCTTCGCCCCCCCCTCTTCGCCCCCCCCTCTTCGCCCCCCCCCCTTCGCCCCCCCCCTCTTCGCGCCCCCCCCTCTCTTCGCCCCCCCTCTCTTCGCCCCCCCTCTCTTCGCCCCCCCCTCTCTTCGCCCCCCCCTCTCTTCGCCCCCCCCTCTCTTCGCCCCCCCCTCTCTTCGCCCCCCCTCTCTTCGCCCCCCCTCTCTCTTCGCCCCCCCCTCTCTCTTCGCCCCCCCATCTCTCTTCGCCCCCCCATCTCTCTTCGCCCCCCCCTCTCTCTTCGCCCCCCCCTCTCTCTTCGCCCCCCCCTCTCTCTTCGCCCCCCCTCTCTCTTCGCCCCCCCCTCTCTCTTCGCCCCCCCCCTCTCTCTTCGCCCCCCCTCTCTCTTCGCCCCCCCCTCTCTTCGCCCCCCCCTCTCTCTTCGCCCCCCCCTCTCTCTTCGCCCCCCCCTCTCTCTTCGCCCCCCCCTCTCTCTTCGCCCCCCCTCTCTCTTCGCCCCCCCCTCTCTCTTCGCCCCCCCCTCTCTCTTCGCCCCCCCCTCGCCCCCTCTTCGCCCCCCCCTCTCTCTTCGCCCCCCTCTCTCTTCGCCCCCCTCTCTCTTCGCCCCCCCCTCTCTCTTCGCCCCCCTCTCTCCTTCGCCCCCCTCTCCCCCTCTCTCTTCGCCCCCCTCTCTCTTCGCCCCCCTCTCTCTCTCGCCCCCCCTCTCTCTTCGCCCCCCCTCTCTCTTCGCCCCCCCCTCTCTCTTCGCCTTCTCTCTTCGCCCCCCTCTCTCTTCGCCCCCCCCTCTCTTCGCCCCCCCCCTCTTCGCCCCCCCCTCTCTTCGCCCCCCCCTCTCTTCGCCCCCCCCTCTCTTCGCCCCCCCTCTCTCGCCCCCCCTCTCTTCGCCCCCCTCTCTCTTCGCCCCCCCCTCTCTCTTCGCCCCCCCTCTCTCTTCGCCCCCCCTCTCTCTTCGCCCCCCCTCTCTTCGCCCCCCCTCTCTCTTCGCCCCCCCCTCTCTCTTCGCCCCCCCCTCTCTCTTCGCCCCCCTCTCTCTTCGCCCCCCCTCTCTCTTCGCCCCCCCTCTCTCTTCGCCCCCCCCTCTCTCTTCGCCCCCCCCTCTCTCTTCGCCCCCCCCCTCTCTTCGCCCCCCCCTCTCTCTTCGCCCCCCCTCTCTCTTCGCCCCCCCCCTCTCTCTTCGCCCCCCCCTCTCTCTTCGCCCCCCCCTCTCTCTTCGCCCCCCCCTCTCTCTTCGCCCCCCCCTCTCTCTTCGCCCCCCCCTCTCTCTTCGCCCCCCCCTCTCTCTTCGCCCCCCCCTCTCTCTTCGCCCCCCCCCTCTCTCTTCGCCCCCCCCTCTCTCTTCGCCCCCCCTCTCTCTTCGCCCCCCCCTCTCTCTTCGCCCCCCCCTCTCTCTTCGCCCCCCCCTCTCTCTTCGCCCCCCCCTCTCTCTTCGCCCCCCCCTCTCTCTTCGCCCCCCCTCTCTCTTCGCCCCCCCCTCTCTCTTCGCCCCCCCTCTCTCTTCGCCCCCCCCTCTCTCTTCGCCCCCCCCTCTCTCTTCGCCCCCCCCTCTCTCTTCGCCCCCCCCTCTCTCTTCGCCCCCCCCTCTCTCTTCGCCCCCCCCTCTCTCTTCGCCCCCCCCTCTCTCTTCGCCCCCCCTCTCTCTTCGCCCCCCCTCTCTCTTCGCCCCCCCCTCTCTCTTCGCCCCCCCCTCTCTCTTCGCCCCCCCCTCTCTCTTCGCCCCCCCCTCTCTCTTCGCCCCCCTCTCTCCTTCGCCCCCCCCTCTCTCTTCGCCCCCCCCTCTCTCTTCGCCCCCCCCTCTCTCTTCGCCCCCCCCTCTCTCTTCGCCCCCCCCTCTCTCTCTTCGCCCCCCCCTCTCTCTTCGCCCCCCCCTCTCTCTTCGCCCCCCCTCTCTCTTCGCCCCCCCCTCTCTCTTCGCCCCCCCCTCTCTTCGCCCCCCCCTCTCTCTTCGCCCCCCCCTCTCTCTTCGCCCCCCCTCTCTCTTCGCCCCCCCCTCTCTCTTCGCCCCCCCTCTCTTCGCCCCCCCCTCTCTTCGCCCCCCCTCTCTCTTCGCCCCCCCTCTCTCTTCGCCCCCCCTCTCTCTTCGCCCCCCCCCCCCTTCGCCCCCCTCTCTCTTCGCCCCCCCTCTCTCTTCGCCCCCCCTCTCTCTTCGCCCCCCCTCTCTCTTCGCCCCCCCCTCTCTCTTCGCCCCCCCCTCTCTCTTCCGCCCCCCCCTCTCTCTTCGCTCCCCCCCTCTCTCTTCGCCCCCCCCTCTCTCTTCGCCCCCCCCTCTCTCTTCGCCCCCCTCTCTCTTCGCCCCCCCCTCTCTCTTCGCCCCCCCCTCTCTCTTCGCCCCCCCCTCTCTCTTCGCCCCCCCTCTCTCTTCGCCCCCCCCTCTCTCTTCGCCCCCCCCTCTCTCTTCGCCCCCCCCTCTCTCTTCGCCCCCCCCTCTCTCTTCGCCCCCCCCTCTCTCTTCGCCCCCCCCTCTCTCTTCGCCCCCCCCTCTCTCTTCGCCCCCCCCTCTCTCTTCGCCCCCCCCTCTCTCTTCGCCCCCCCCCTCTCTCTTCGCCCCCCCCCTCTCTTCGCCCCCCCTCTCTCTTCGCCCCCCCCTCTCTCTTCGCCCCCCCCTCTCTCTTCGCCCCCCCTCTCTCTCTCGCCCCCCCCTCTCTCTTCGCCCCCCCCTCTCTCTTCGCCCCCCCCTCTCTCTTCGCCCCCCCCTCTCTCTTCGCCCCCCCCTCTCTCTTCGCCCCCCCCTCTCTCTTCGCCCCCCCCTCTCTCTTCGCCCCCCCCTCTCTCTTCGCCCCCCCCTCTCTCTTCGCCCCCCCCTCTCTCTTCGCCCCCCCCTCTCTCTTCGCCCCCCCCCTCTCTCTTCGCCCCCCCCTCTCTCTTCGCCCCCCCCTCTCTCTTCGCCCCCCCCTCTCTCTTCGCCCCCCCCTCTCTCTTCGCCCCCCTCTCTCTTCGCCCCCCCCTCTCTCTTCGCCCCCCCCTCTCTCTTCGCCCCCCCCTCTCTCTTCGCCCCCCCCTCTCTCTTCGCCCCCCCCCTCTCTCTTCGCCCCCCCTCTCTCTTCGCCCCCCCCTCTCTCTTCGCCCCCCCCTCTCTCTTCGCCCCCCCCCTCTCTCTTCGCCCCCCCCTCTCTCTTCGCCCCCCCCTCTCTCTTCGCCCCCCCCTCTCTCTTCGCCCCCCCCCTCTCTCTTCGCCCCCCCAAGCTGACCAGATATCCTAAATTAATGTAATCCTGTTTGCCAGCATTTGGCCCATATCCCTCTCAACCCTTCTTATTTATATACCCATCCAGATGCCTTTAAATATTGTAATTGTACTCACCCCCAGCACTTCCTCTATAGAGACAAAAAAAACTGCAAATGCTGGAATCCAAAGTCGACACACAGGAGGCTGGCAGCACCATGACGTGGAGAAATCACTGTTTCGGGTATAACCCTTCTTCAGGAATGGAAGTGTAGGTATTACCCACCTCCTACTTATCTGAAGCTTCCCCTATCCCCACCTCCATCCCTGAAGAAGGGTTACTTCTGAAATGTTGACTTATCCACCTTCTGATGCTGCTTGGCTTGCTGTGTTCTTCCAGTCTCCTGCTTGTCTACTCCACCACTTCCTCTGGCAGCTCATTCCATACACACTTGTGTGAAATATTTGCTCCTTAGGTCAGTTTTAAATCTCACACCTCTCACCTTAAACCTCTGCCCTCTAGTTTTGGCCTTCCCAATCCTGGTGGGAAAAGATCTTGGCTATTCACACTATCTATGCCCCTCATGAATTTACAAAACTCTATAAGATCAGCCTTCGATGCTCCAGCAAAAACAGCCCCAGCCTATTTAGCCTCTCCCAATAGCTCAAACCCGCCAACCTTGGCAACATCCTTGTAAATCTTTTCAAATTTGAAAGAAGGATATTTCTGTTTGGTGTGTCAGCAAAACTAGGCTTCATGATTTCCAGATGACCAGCAAGAGAATGGGAGGGAACTGGGGAGAAACCTCTTTAAGCTCAAGGGAGTTGGAACACACTGCCTGGCAATGTGCTTGGAGGTGGATTCTATTGGGGCCTCACCAACATTTCTGTTTCGGACCTGCTGCAGTGTTCCAGTGGGTCTCAGCGCAAACTTATTGGGTAGTAGATGGCCAAGTGGTATTGTTGATGGAATGTTAATTCAGAGATTTGTTCTGACGAGGGGTCACTGGACCTGAAACATTAACTCTGACTTCTTTTCACAGATGCTGCTAGACGTGCTGAGTTTTTCCAGCAATGTCTGTATTTGTTAACTCAGAGATCCAGGCAATATATATTTAATATATAACCCAGAGAGCTGGGTTCAAATCCCGCCACAGCAGATGGCGGAATTTAAATTCAGTAGAAATCCAGAATTAAGGCTCTAACAATGACCGTAAAACCATTGTTGATTGTCGGAAAAACTTCCTTCAGAGAATGCCCTTGCCTGATCTGGCCTATATGAAACTCCACAACCACAGCAATGTTCTTAGGAAGAGCCATTTGACCTGAAACATTGACCCTGATTCTCTCCAGAGATTTTGTCAGACCTGCTAAGCCTTTTCAGCATGTTCTATTTTTGCCCCACAGCAATGTGGTTGACTTAACTTCTGGCCTAGCCAGTGATGCTCTTATCCTGTAAATGAATAAACTGCAAGAACAGTATTTCATTCCCCACTTGGAGATTCTGCAGCCTCTAGGACTCAACATTGAGTTCAATAACTTTAGAACCTTCCTTTTTTTTAAACTCACCCCAAACCTGTCATGGTGTTGCTTATGACATGGGTTGCTTTTAGCACAGTCACCCATTCTCACCTACTACTTTTAGGCCTATTATCACATTATATGGGTTGCTTCCAGTCCTGCTCATCCAGTCTGTTCCACGTTTAGCTCTTATCACTTATCTGCTATCTATAAACCTGACCTGTTCCTTTCATATCTCTCTCTCTCTGAGTTCCATCTCCACCTAATCTGCGCACACTCACCACCACCCCCAGGCCAACCTCCTCTTCAGCATAAATATCACCTTTCCTAGCTGCTAACAGTTCTGATGAAGGGTCACTGAACTGGAAACATTAACTCTAATTTCTTCCTGTGGTTGCTGCCAGATCTTTAGAGTTTTGCCAGCATTTTCAGTTTGTATTACAGATCTCCTGCATTCATAGTTCTTCGTTTTATTCCATTTATAAATACATTTAAGGGAAGAGGTTAACCATTAGGGACCAAGGGATAACCAGTGTGTGAAGCTGTAGGATAGTGGAAGGGTATTGAATGAACGCTTCTCTTTAGGCTTCACCCTGGAAAAAGAAAACATTGGTATGGAATTCAGGAAAAGGGACTGTGAGGAACTTGCACAGTTTGACAAAAGAAATGGAGAGATATTGGAGGTTCTGTTGGGCTTGAGAATCAACAAATCTCCTGACCTGGATGAATTGCATCCCAGGCTGTTGTGGGAGGCAAGGCAGGAAATTGCAGGGGCTCTGACACAAAGCTTTAATTCCTCTCTGGCCATGGGGGAAGTGCCAGAGGACTGGAGGATGGCTAATCTTAAGAAGGGCAGTAGAGATGAACCAGGGAATTACACACCAGTGAGTCTCATCAATGGTAGGGAAACTAAATATTAGAGAAAATTCTTAAGGAGTGAACTAATAGCCAGTTGAAAACAAGTTGGATTAATTAGGCATAGTCAGAATGGCTTTGTCAAAGGGAGGTCATGCCGAACAAGTTTATTCATCTTTTTTTTGAAAATGTGATCAAATGTGTAGATGAGGAAATTCCAGTTGATGTAGTTTATATGGATTTAAGCAAGGTCCCACAATGGGAGACTGATTGAGAAAGTTAAAGAACGTGGAATTCAGTGAAACTTGGTGAGATGGATCAGAAACTAGCTTAGTAATAGGACAGAAAGGGTAGTGGCAGAAGGCTGGTGGCCAGTGTCCAGCAGTGTACCACAAGGATCGGTACTAGGACCCATATTGTTTGTTGTAGACATAAATGATGTAGGTGAAAATATTTGGGGGATTGTAAAGCAATTTTGCAGATGAAACCAAGATTGATAGAATACTTAATAGCAGAGAAGATAGTTGTAGGTTACAGGAGGACTTAGATGGGTTGATCAGATGGGCAGACCGTTGGCAGATGGTATTTAAAGCTGATAACTGTGAGGCAATGGAAAGAAGCAGCAAGATCAGTGAGTATTTAATGAATGGCAGGACACTGGATAGCTTAGAGGAGTAGAGGGATAATGGGGTAATCACTGATTCCTGGAGTCGGCAGAGCACGTGAATATGATAGTTCAGAAGGCATAATGGGACAATTCCTTTCATCGTTCATGGCACAGAATTTAAGAGCAAGGATGTAACGTTGGAGTTGTGCAGAGCATTGTTCATAGCTGCTGCCAGAGTCATTAGACTTGAAACGTCAGCTTGCTCTCCTTGGATGCTGCCTGAGCTTCTGTGGTTTCCAGCGTATTTTGTTTTCAGTACAAACTCCAGTGTCTGCAGTAATTCGCTGCAACATTTTAAAAAAAACATTAGGATAAGCACTTGATACATAATTCAAGGAAACAGGTCAAGTGCAGGAAATTGGGATTAGCACACCTGCAGTGGCAGTTACGTTGGTGCAGACTTGGGCTGAAGGGTTCTGTGCTTTAAGAATGAGGTAGGGGTTTAAAAGAGAGGTGAATGTTTTCAGAGGGCTGGCCTGGAGAATGGGTCAAGTTGGGTAATTTTCAGGAGTCAGTACAAGGACAGTGGGCCGAATGGTCTCCTCCTGTGCGGTTAAAGTTCCATAACAGGATCCCTGGTCTCTACCGTAGGCCCTGAGTGGAGGCTTTGACCCATGACCTTTCCTTATTGACACCGAGAGAGAGCAGGGCCCGAACGCCATCATATTTCTTCTCCCTCCACCTTCACTTTTCAGCTTAGAGCTTTTGTTTTACACAAACAGACGCGCGTTTACTTAATTTAAAAAAAAATAAAAACCAGCTCGTCGTCTCCGCTGCTCCGGGCCGTGACTTTTGACCGGGTGAGAGGTGAGAGGTCACCCGGACAAGATGGCGGCGCCCAGGGCGGTGGGAGCGTGAGGACTTTCCGCGTCGGACTGGAAACGTGGATGGTCGCCGTACCTACCCCCCCCCCCCCCCCCTCGGCCTGAGTTTCTCCGGTGTCCGAAGGAAAGGTGGTGGGGAGTGTGGTGTCTGGTGAGCCTGTGCCCGCGTACCTGCTGCTGACTTGAGGTGCAGTCTGTTGGATAGATGTGAGGAGGGTAGATGTAGGTTAGGGAGATAGTGGCCGCGAAGGAAAGGGCATGTCAGCTCAGAATGCTATGGAGGAAAAGAGCGGGAGATAGATCACTTAAATATCAGAGGGGCGACGACCTAGCACAAAAGAGGAGTTGAGGCCTGTGCACATCAGCCACAGTCTGGACAATTGCAGAGGTTTTGTTATTTTCAAAAATATACTTTATTCATAAAATATTTTGATGATCTGTACAATTGGTGGTGCCATTCATAGGCGCACCTTGCATTTTCTTTTTACATACAGAGATCGGAATTAATCATTTGTATATACAGATTTGTACGTTTACCATCCATATATTTAGCTGAGGCTTCAGCGGAGCCCACTTACTGAGTGGGCCCCGTGTTTTTTCTTTGGCAGGCAGACGTTACACGGTGGTCTTTCCCCACCACACCTTGGCGGCAGTTGCCCCAATGGAGAATTGCAGGGCAAGGGAGAGGAAATGTATGGTTGGCACGGTGGATCAGTGGTTAATACTGCTCTCTCATAACGCCAGGGACGTGGGTTGCATTCCACCTTTGGATGAGGGTTCAGAGGGATATGGCCAAATGCTGGCAAATTGGACTAGATTTACATCTGATGAAAGGCTTTTGCCCGAAACATCGATTTTCTTGCTCCTTGGATGCTGCCTGACTTGCTGTGCTTTTCCAGTGCTATTCTCATCGAGAGTCTGATTTCCAGCATTTGCAGTCCTCACTTTTGCCTCGATTTACAGCGGGTATCTGGTCAATGTGGACAAGTTGAACAGTTTCCGTGCTGTATATCTCTATAACTGTCCATGTGGAGTTTGCGCATTTTCCCCCATGTCTGTGTGGATTTCCTCCGGATTTGCTCCCAAAGTCCAGAGCTGCACAGACTAGGTGGGTTGGCCATATTGAATTGAATTGAATTTATTGTTACGTGTGCTGAGGCACAGTGAAAAGCTTTGTCTTGCGAGCAATACAGGCAGATCACACAGTTATATAGCATAGATAAGTAAATAATAGATAAACAATGGCAAAAACAAAAAAAAAACACAGGTACAGGCGAATGTCAAGGGTTTGAGAGTCCATTCAGTACTCTAACAACAGCAGCGTAGAAACTGTTATGAAACCGGCTGGTGTGTGTGTTCTGGCTTCTGTACCTTCTCCCCGATGATAGAGGTTTGTAGAAAAACATTGCCAAGGTGGGATGAATCATTGAGAATGCTGGCTGCCTTTCCTTGACAATGGGCCTGGTGGGAAGTTGGCCTTTGTGATTGTCCGGCCGAGTTCACCACTGTCTGTAACTGTCTCTGATCTTGAATGGTACAGTTACCATACCAGATACTGATACACCAGATAGAATGCTCTCGATGGCGCACATATAAAAGTTGACAAGGGTATTCGCGTCATGCCAAATTTTTTCAGCTGCCTGAGGAAGAAGTGACGTTGTTGGGCCTTTGTAGCCAGTGTGTCCATATGAAGACTCCAAGAAAGCTTGTTGTTGTTGCCCACTCCCAGGAGTTTGACACTCCCACTCGTTCTACCTCTGTGCTGTTAATGGTTGGGGGGTGGGGGCGTGAATATCCCGTTGAAAGTCAGTCATGAGTTCCTTGGTTTTGCCAGCATTGAGAGTTGTTCTCAGTGCACCAATTTTCCAGGTCTTCCGCCTCCCATCTGTAGTCTGTTTTGTCATGTCTCCATCTGAGATTCGACCAACTATGGTGGTGTCATCAGCAAACTTGTAAATGGCATTAGTCTGATATGTGACGATGCAGTCATTGTCCAGTAGACAGTGAGGACTGCAGTTGCTGGAGATCAGAGGTGAGAGTGTGGTGCTGGAAAAACACAACAAGTCAGGCAGCGTCTGAGGAGCGGGAGAATCAACCTTCCTAATGAAGAGCTTATGCCCAAAATGTCGATTCTCCTGCTGCTTAGATGCTGCCTGGCCTGCTGTGCTTTTCCAGCACCATACTATTGACTCATGCTAAATTTTCCTACAGTGTCCAAGGATGGGGGTGTAGCACTACTAATGGGGATGTAGCACTACTCATCAGAGAGGGTATCACAGCTACACAAGCTTCCATTGTCGAGGAAGATCTGCCTACCGAGTCAGTATGGGTGGAAATTAGGAACAGCAAGGGAGCAGTCACCTCTTTAGGGGTTTACTACAGGACCCCCAGTAGCAGCAGGGAGATGGAAGAAAGCATATCTCTGCAGATTTTGGAAAAGTGTGGACGTAGTAGGGTTGTTGTAATGGGTGACTTTAACTTTCCCAATATTGATTGGAACCTCCTTCGAGCAGAAGATTTGAATGGAGCGGTTTTTGTAAGGTGTGTTCAGGAGGGTTTCCTAACTCAGTACGTTGACAGGCCGACGAGGGGAGAGGCCATTCTAGACTTGGTGCTCGGCAATGAGCCAGGGCAGGTATCAGATCTTGTGGTGGGAGAGCATTTTGGTGATAGTGACCACAACTGCCTCACATTCTACATAGCTCGGGAGGAGAGGATTAGGCAAAATGGGAGGATATTTAATTAGGGAAGAGGAAACTATGATGCGATTAGACATGAGTTAGGAAGCATGGATTGGGAGCAATTGTTCCATGGTAAAGGCACTATAGCCATGTGGAGACTGTTTAAGGAACAGTTGTTGCAAGTGATGAATAAATATGTCCCTCTGAGACAGGTAAGAAGTGGTAAGATAAAGGAACCTTGGATGACGAGAGCGGTGGAGCTTCTCGTCAAAAGGAAAAAGATAGCTTACGTAAGGTGGAGGAAGCTAGGGTCAAGCTCAGCTCTAAAGGATTACAGGCAGGCAAGGAAGGAGCTTAAAAATGGTCTGAGGACAGCCAGGAGGGGGCACGAGAAAGGCTTGGCAGAATGGATTAGGGAGAACACAAAGGCATTTTACACTTACGTGAGGAATAAGAGAATGGTCAAAGAAAGAGTAGGCCCGATCAGGGATAGCATAGGGAATTTGTGTGTGGAGTCTGAGGAGGTAGGGGAGCCCTCAATGAATCTTTTGCTTTTTACGAAAGAAACAAACTTTGTAGTGAATGAAACCTTTGAAGAGCAGGTGTGCATGCTGAAATGGATAGAGATAGAGGAAGCTGATGCGCTGAAAATTTTGTCAGATATTAAGATTGACAAGTCACCAGGCCCGGACCAGATTTGTCCTCGGCTGCTTTGGGAAACGAGAAATGCAATTGCTTCGCCACTTGCGAAGATCTTTTCATCCTCGCTCTCCACTGGAGTCGTACCTGAGGACTGGAGAGAGGCAAATGTAATTCCTCTCTTCAAGAAAGGAAATAGGGAAATCCCCGGCAATTACAGACCAGTAAGTCTTACGTCTGTCGTCTGCAAGGTGTTAGAAAGGATTCTGAGGGATAGGATTTATGACCATCTGGAAGAGCATGGCTTGATTAAATGCAGTCAACACGGCTTTGTGAGGGGCAGGTCATGCCTCACAAACCTTATCGAGTTCTTTGAGGATGTGACTAGAAAAGTTGATGAGAGTCGAGCTATGGATGTGGTGTATATGGACTTTAGCAAGGCATTTGATAAGGTTCCCCATGGTAGGCTCATTCACAAGGTCAGGAGGAATGGGATTCAGGGGAACATCTGTCTGGATCCAGAATTGGCTGGCCAACAGAAGGCAGCGAGTGGTAGTAGAAGGAAAATATTCTGCCTGGAAGTCAGTGGTGAGTGGTGTACAACAGGGCTCTGTCCTTGGGCCTCTACTGTTTGTAATTTTTATTAATGACTTGGATGAGGGGATTGAAGGATGGGTCAGTAAGTTTGCAGATGACATAAAGGTTGGAGGTGTCGTTGACAGTATAGAGAACTGTTGTAGGCTGCAGCGGGACATTGACAGGATGCAGAGATGGGCTGAGAGGTGGCAAATGGAGTTCAACCTGGATAAATGCGAGGTGATGCATTTTGGAAGGTCGAATTTGAAAGCTGAGTACAGGATTAAGGATAGGATTCTTGGCAGTGTGGAGGAACAGAGGGATCTTGGGGTGCAAGTACATAGATCCCTTAAAATGGCCACCCAAGTGGACAGGGTTGTTAAGAAAGCATATGGTGTTTTGGCTTTCATTAACAGGGGGATTGAGTTTAAGAGCCGTGAGATCTTGTTGCAGCTCTATAAAACTTTGGTTAGACCGCACTTGGAATACTGCGTCCAGTTCTGGTCGCCCTATTATAGGAAAGATGTGGATACTTTGGAGAGGGTTCAGAGGAGGTTCACCAGGCTGCTGCCTGGACTGGAGGGCTTATCTTATGAAGAGAGGTTGACTGAGCTCGGACTTTTTTCATTGGAGAAAAGGAGGAGGAGAGGGGACCTAATCGAGGGATACAAGATAATGAGAGGCGTAGATAGAGTCGATAGCCAGAAACTATTTCCCAGGGCAGAAATGACTAACACGAGGGGTCATAGTTTTAAGCTGGTTGGAGGAAAGTATAGAGGGGATGTCAGAGGCGGGTTCTTTACACAGAGAGTTGTGAGAGCACGGAATGCGTTGCCAGCAGCAGTTGTGGCAGCGAGGTCATTGGGGACATTTAAGAGACTCCTCAACATACATATGGTCACAGAAATTTGAGGGTGCATACATGAGTATCAGGGTCGGCACAACATCGTGGGCTGAAGGGCCTGTTCTGTGCTGTACCATACCGTTCTATGTTCTATGATATGTAAGTTAGATGGATTAGCCATGGGAAATGCAAGGGTACAGGGATAGAGGAGAGGGATGGGTCTGGTGGGATGCTGTTTGGAGAGTCAGTGTAGAACTGTTGGGCCAGATGGTCTGATTCCACACTGTAGGGATTCAATGATTATGGTCCACTCCTTCTCCTATGTAAATAAAAAACCAAAAGAACTGCAGATGCTGTCAATCAGAGACAAAAATACAAATTGCTAGAAAAGCTCAGCAGGCCCCCCACAAGGATGGCATCGCGGTAACAGCCTCAGTACTCAACACCAACAACTGCCAGTCTCCAAATACCATCCTACAACTCATCGGCTTTATCCTCGATCATAACGTCTTCACCTTTGACAACCAATTCTTCATCCAGACACACGGAATAGCCATGGGGACCAAATTTGCACCCCAATATGCCAACATTTTTATGCACCGGTTCGAACAAGACTTCTTCTCTATGCAGGATCTCCGACCAACAATGTACACCAGGTACATTGACGACATTTTCTTCCTCTGGACCCATGGCGAGGAGTCACTGATAAAACTACACAGTGACATCAACAAGTTTCATCCCACCATCAAACTCACCATGGACTACTCTCGACTGTCTGTCTCATTCTTGGACACATGCATCTCCATCAAGGACGGACACCTCAGCACCACACTCTACCGCAAACCCACAGACAACCTCACAATGCTACACTTCTCCAGCTTCCACCCAAAACATATTAAACAGCCATCCCCTATGGACAAGCCCTACACATACACCGGATCTGCTCAGATGAGGAGGAACGCGACGGACACCTGGAAGTACTCAAGGATGCCCTCACAAGAATGGGATACGATGCTCAACTCATCGACCGCCAGTTCCGACGTGCCACAGCAAGGGACTGTAATGACCTCCTCAGGAGACAGACACGTGCTGCAACTGACAGGGTACCCTTCGTTCAGTACTTCCCAGGGGCTGAAAAATTACGCCATGTTCTTCGTGACCTGCAACACATTATTAATGAGGATGAGCACCTCACCAAGACCTTCCCCACATCTCCACTACTTGCCTTTCTCAAACAGATCGTTGTTCGTAGCAAACTGCCCGGCTCTCAGGACAATTCCATACAACCCTGTCACGGTGGATGCTGCAAGACATGTCAGATTGTGGACATAGATACCACTATTACGCATGGGAACACCTCCCACCTTGTACATGGCAGGTACTCGTGTGACTCAGCCAACGTTGTCTATCTTATACGTTGCAGGCAAGGATGCCCGGAGGCATGGTACATTGGGGAAACTGAGCAAAGGCTACGACAACGGATGAATGGGCACCGCACAACAATCAACAGACAGGAGGGTTCCCTCCCAGTTGGGGAACACTTCAGTGGTCCAGGACATTCAGCCTCGGACCTTCGGGTGACCATTCTCCAAGGTGGTCTTCGGGACAGGCAGCAGAGGAAAGTGGCCGAGCAGAGACTGATAGCTAAGTTCGGTACCCATAGGGAGGGCCTCAACTGGGACCTTGGGTTCATGTCACATTAAAGGTGATCACCATTGCACCACACACACACACACACACACACACACACACAGAGATATATTCTTATACACACACACACACACCTTTATAGATACACACACTCACACATGCACCCCCTCACAGACTTAAGACACTCTGCACTCACTACACACACACTTTCTCACACTCATAACCCCCACCCCAGACAGACAGACACACACACACACACACAGACAAAGACCCACATGCACACATATATTTTGTGGGGTGAATTTGTACTTGCAGAGTTACATTGCACTTTGCTCAAAAACTGCATACATTCATGTAGAACTCTGAGCTCAAAAACTGCATGAATTTATGTAAAACTCTGTTATCTCACTTTTTAGATTAGAATCAATCTAAATATTAGGTCATAGACAGAGAACACAGGGGGTTAACACCTTCAACATATTGTCTAGCTATCACCATTGTTAACAGCTAACCCGAGATCGCAGCTTTTAAAAAAAAGGTTTTGTGATTTACACATGAAAGAAGTGAAACTATCACTGTATTCTAACTGATGAAAGGCTTAACAGACAATCAATTTTTCAATGTATAATTTCAGTTATATCACACTGCAAATTTTTGCTATATATTCTGTATTACGACCGAGCCCTCCACTATCACCTGATGAAGGAGCGTCGCTCCGAAAGCTAGTGTGCTTCCAATTAAACCTGTTGGACTATAACCTGGTGTTGTGTGATTTTTAACTTTGTACACCCCAGTCCAACACCAGCATCTCCAAATACATCAATGGTGTGGGTGAGGAAAGGAAAGATATGGGAGCTAAATTCACAGGCAACACCAAGTAAAGTAAAATGTTGAGGGTAACTAGGAAATTGCAGACAGATATATAGGTTGAGTGAGGGAGTATAGTGTGGGAAGGTGTGAAATTGTTCACTTTGGCAGGAAGAATAAAAAGAAATGTTACTTAAGGGGAGAGGATCATGGAATCCTGAGATGGAAGGAGATCAAAATGTTCTACTGTGTGAGGATATTATTCTTCAGTTATCTAGGGCATTGGTAAGACCACATCTGGAATACTGTGTGCAGTTTTGGTTGCCTTGTTTAAGAAAGGATGTACTGCATTGCAGGCGATTCAGAGGAAGCTTTACTCAGTTGATACCTGTAATGAGTGGATTGCCTTATGAGGAAGGGTTGGACAGACTGGATTTATTTCCACTGGAGTTTAGAACAGTGAGGGTGAGCTTGATTGAAGTGCGTAGATCCAGAATGGTCTTCACAAGATGGACATGGAAAGGATGTTTCCTCTTCTGGATGAGTCTAGGATCAGCAGGCAGTGGTTTAAAATCAGGATTGCCCTTTTAGCATCAAGATGAGAATATATTTTTCTGAGGCTTAGGTGACTTTGGAAAACCCTGCCTCAATGCAGTGAATTGAATTATTTTCGACAGAGAGAGAATGTTCCTTGTCAGATAATGTTTTCAGAAGTTCTCAGGAATGTGGCATTCAAAGCACAAACAGATCAGCTTTTATCTTAGTGAACACTGTCGCAAGCTTGAGGGGCCGAATGGCCTGCTTCTCCTCTTTCATACGTTCATGAGTTCTGATCCGGCTGCCTCCCCCTACAGGCCCGCACCCCTCTGCTGCCTCCCCCTACAGGCCCGCACCCCTCTGCTGCCTCCCCGTGCAGACCCGCACCCCTCTGCTGCCTCCCCCCTAAAGGCCCGCACCCCTCTGCTGCCTCCCCGTGCAGGCCCGCACCCCTCTGCTGCCTCCCCCTACAGGCTCGCACCCCTCTGCTGCCTCCCCGTGCAGGCCTGCTCCCCTCTGTTGCCTCCCCATGCAGGCCCATACGCCTCTGCTGCCTCCCCCGTGCAGGCCCGCACCCCTCTGCTGCCTCCCCCGTGCAGGCCCGCACCCCTCTGCTGCCTCCCCCGTGCAGGCCCGCACCCCTCTGCTGCCTCCCCCGTGCAGGCCCGCACCCCTCTGCTGCCTCCCCCGTGCAGGCCCGCACCCCTCTGCTGCCTCCCCCGTGCAGGCCCGCACCCCTCTGCTGCCTCCCCCGTGCAGGCCCGCACCCCTCTGCTGCCTCCCCCGTGCAGGCCCGCACCCCTCTGCTGCCTCCCCCGTGCAGGCCCGCACCCCTCTGCTGCCTCCCCCGTGCAGGCCCGCACCCCTCTGCTGCCTCCCCCGTGCAGGCCCGCACCCCTCTGCTGCCTCCCCCGTGCAGGCCCGCACCCCTCTGCTGCCTCCCCCGTGCAGGCCCGCACCCCTCTGCTGCCTCCCCCGTGCAGGCCCGCACCCCTCTGCAGTCACCTTCTTAGAATCCTCCCCTGTAAGTAATCCTTATCGGGACTAGTGCCTCCTGTGAGAGAAACTCTTGAATATTTCATTGAGTGTAGTCTGACCTGCATTAGATTGATTTTGGATCAAAGTGGAAGTTAAGGTTTATTGGGTAGTGTGGACAGGCAGGAAAATAGAATGAGTTGTCGATCAGGTGGGCTGCAAGCTTTTCATAAAGCGGGCTTTGGAGGGGGGAGTGGGGGGGCGATGGCTATTCCTGGGGTGGGGGACAGGGGTACTCAGCCTCTATGTGCGAAGCCCATACAGGCCTCACCCAGACGTTTGCAATTTTTTTTTGAGAATTGTCTTGCCTTATTTGTGAAAATCCTAAAGCCTGCAATGAGATCTGGTGGAACGTTAAGGTTGGAGGGTGATTTTGATCAAAGATGTCAACCTAATAAACAGAGACGACAGAATAACTGGCGTGAAATTGTTCCCCGATGCCCCCCCAGGAACATTTCGTGCACTGAATGTATTTCTCACGCACCAACAGCAAATAATATAATGCCAACTGCACATTTTAAACTTTAGGTTGAAGAATCTTAAGTCAAGAGATATGGGGCAAAGTTGGGTAGATCGAGTTAGATTTCCCCACAGTATCTGGGCATTTCTGAGATAGCCTTTAAATATTTTCGTGGGGCTGCGGGTTAGTGAGATAGAGTTTACAGGATCTGTGCGGAGCTGCGTGATAGTGAGGTAGAGCTTACAGGATCTGTGGGGGGCTGCGGGTTAGGGAGGTGGAGTTTGTAGGATCTGTGTAAAGCTCTGTGGAAAGGCTGTATCTATCCAGGACTGTTGTTTCCAGAAGATTAAGCACAGCTCCATATGGCCTCTGATGAAATTCCCTCTCTTCCTTTGCAGGAATGTTGCTGAGGAGCCTGTGGATTGTCGCCAGACTTGGCCGACCGGTGAGTTACGTTCAGCAGTTTGAAATTACAAACTATTGCAAAACCTTTAGACTACAAGAAAAGGCCAATTGGTTCCTCTGCTTTATGCCCATTCCATGTGATCCTGCCCCCAACTCTGCTCTCCATCTCTCTCTCTCTCTCTGTCTTTCCTCTCCCTTGTGTGTTGATCTAGCTTCCCCCTTTAAAGTGTCCTTGCTCATCACCTTGATCAGTCTGCATGGCAGAGAGTCCCCCTATTCTACCCCTACTGCCTGTGGGAGTGAATCCCCTATTCTCGTCCCCACTCCCTGTGATGGAGAGATGCCTATTCTCCCCCTACTCCCTGTGGGAGCGAGCCCCCATTCTCCCCGTGGGAGCGAGTTTCCCTCCCCCACTCCCCGTGGGAGCGAGTTGCTCCATTCTTCCCCCACTCCCCATGGGAGCGAGATCCCCCATTCTCCCCCTAACTTCCTGTGAGTGAGAGTCTCCCTGCAGGAGTGAGACCCTATTCTCTCTGTTCTCTGGATATCTCCTGAATTTCCATTCGGATTAATAATCACCATCTCGAGTTTTATGGTCCATAATTCTGGTTTCCCTCCACCCCCAGCCCCAATAAATGGAAAGACATTGTATGTATCTGTCAGAGGGAGAGTGCAGAGGGAGTGCCGTGCTGTCAGAGGGTCAGTTCAGAAGGAACAGATAGTCGAGCACTTTCTCTTTGAGAGGGTGGGTGAGCTAGCTCTCTGTCGGTGCAGACCTGATGGGCCGAAGGCCCTCTTCTGTGCTGAATGACTTTCTCGTAGCCCAGTTTATCCACGCCTGAATGCTGTTAAGGAGTGAGGTTCCCCTTTATTCCCTGGGCCTCTCCATTCCAGTGTGATGCTGTGGCTGCCTGTGAGATCCCTTGCTGGGATCAGCCTTTCCTCATTCCCTGCTCAGCGGTTTGACATTCCTGAATTGCTCGTCCGTCTGAATCCTCAATCTGTGCTTATTTCCAACTGTAATTGACATTGTAACATTATAGTAAGATGCCCCCTGGTGACTATTCTGCTACACTGCTCTCCACAAAACCAGGTTGAAATTCAAAACACATATTGCTCTGGGACTGAGTGGGTTGTTTGATCCGTTTCAGAGAGCAGTAAAGAGCCCACAGCTTTGCTGTGGGTCTGGGGTCACGTGAAGACCCGACCAGGCAAGGGTGGCAGATTTCCTTTCCTTAAAAGAATATTAGTGAACCGGACGGGCATTTGCAGCAATCACTGATGGTTACATGGGTCACTGGCAGTGATTGGTTTTATATTCCCTCTCTGTGAATTAAATTCCAGCAGCTGCTGTGGTGGGATTTGAACCTGTATTCACCTACACTGACAGGCACAGCATTAACCCGGGCCTCTGGATTGCTAATCCAGTGACACTCACACTGCACCACCATCACCCAATGTTTAATGAGCCCTTATACCTTTAGAAATTCAGGCTCTGACCTGTTCACCAACACAGTTACAGTCCTGTGAGACAAAGCAATTTATTTTGAAACTGAGCACAGTGTGACAAATTCCCAACCTGCTGCTCAACATCACCGAAAGTTCCTTGTTGTACAGAAACAGTCACTCAGCTGGCTCACTGCAGGCAGATTTTGACCCTGTGTATAGAATGTGGACACTGCACACAGTCACCAGAACAAAAACAAGCTATTGCATGGAGTTTGCATTGTGAGCAATTATATAGTTATGTTTTGTAAGTAACACACTTCAGTGAGTTACAGACTGGAATCTAATCAAGGGATCAGGGTGGTTGATATATAGAAGAACAGATACCTGGAGACGGAGTTACAGACTGGAATCTAATCGAGGGGTTCGGTGGTTTAAATACAGATTAACAGATCCTTGGGTAGTGAGTTACAGACTGAAATCTAAATCCAGGAGTTCAGTCTGGTTTATATATAAAATAACATACCCGGGAGGAAATTGGACTGGAATCTAATCGAGGGGTTTAGGATGGTTTATATATAGAATAACAGATACCCCGGGGAGTGAGTTACAAACTGGAATCTAATCGAGGGATTTAGGGTTGTTTGTGTATAGAATAACAGATACCCGGGAGGGAGTTACAGACTGGAATCTAATAGAGAGGTTCGGGGTTGTTTATATATAGAATAACAGACACCCGAGAGTGAGTTACAGACTGGAATCTAATCAAGAGGTTCAAGGTGGTTTATATATAGAATAATAGATAGCCGGGAGGGAGGTACAGACTGGAATCTAATCAAGAGGTTTGGGGTTGTTTATATACAGAATAACAGATACCTGGGAGTGAGTTACAGACTGGAATCTAATTGAGGGGTTCGGGGTGGTTTATGTATAGAATAACAGAAACCCAGGAGGGAGTTGCCGACTGGAATTTGATCGAGTGGTTCAGGGGTGTTTATGTACAGTTAAGAGATATCCAGGGACTGAGTTACAGACTGGAGTCTAATTGAGGGGTTAAAGGTGGTTTACATATAGAATAACAGATACCCGGGGAGGAAGTTACACAGTGGAATCTAATTGAGGGGCTCGGGGTGGTTTATATACAGAATAACAGATACCCAGGGGAATGGGTTACAGACCGGAATCTCAAGGTGGTTTATATGCAGAATAACAGATACCCCGGGAGGGAGTTACAGACTGGAATCTAATCGAGGGGTTCAAGGTGGTTTACGTATCGAATAACAGGTACCTGGGGAGTGAGTTACAGACTGGAATCGAATAGAGAGGCTTGGGGTTGTTTATATAGAGAACAGCAGATACCCGGGGAGTGGGTTACAGACCAGAATCTCTTCGAGAAGTTCAAGGTGGTTTATATACAGAATAACAGATACCCATGGAGGGGGCAACAGACCGGAATCTAATCGAGGGGTTTATATACAGGATAACAGATACCCAGAGAGTGAGTTACAGACTCTAATCTAATTGAGGAGTTCAGGGTGGTTTATATATAGAATGATAGATACCCAGGAGTGAGTTAGAGACTGGAATCTGATCAAGGGGTTTGGGGTTGTTTATATATAGAATAACAGATACCTGGCAGGGAATTACAGACTGGAATCTGATCGAAGAGTATAGAATAAGGAATACCCGATTGTGAGATTAAATCTGTCGGTCCAAAGTGGAATAAGTATATGGGGAAGTTATGAACACTGGGAGGGTTTGACACCTGTTTTAAGCTGAGCTTCACCTCAATGTAGTGTAAAACACTAAATTTGGTGGAGTAGGGTGGTTTTTAATTTAAATACAGTTCTCCAATTTCTGGACATGTCCAGTCTGGTGGGGTTCGGGGCACATGCTCGTGTGTGAGGTTGTTGTCCACGTGAGTGTATGAGTTCCTTTCTGAGGTGTAAGAGCTGCTCCTGTTTTTGAGATATTTTAGGTGTTGGATGTGATTTCCTCAAATTCCAGGAGCAGCAATCACTTTTATATGCTGTTGCATTGTTTTGGAACTTTGGAAAAGAAAGTCAAAACAACAGCAGATTAAACGGGAGAAGAGCAGACAAAGGAAGCACATAATGAGGACAGTGTAGGAGAGAGAGAGAGAGACTGCCGTTGATGTTTGATTCGTGTATCGCTGAACATCGAAGTGTATCTGGGAAAATTAACAAACAGTGAAATTCACAACTAATCTTGGAGGAACATGTTGGGCGAAGTTCACAGCACAGAATCCGATAAGTTAATTGTTGTTTTAAGTCTGTCAAAGAGACATGCTGCAATAGTGAGTATTGTGGATTCTTTCTTGATTATATGTTTTTGGAGATAAGTCTCTTGATTAAACTTAAAATATAAGCCATAACTATTAATTTAACCTGGGGCAGTGTTTGTAGAGGAATAAGACGGTGTTATCTTCTGGGTCTGTAGATTGTGAAGGAGCAAAAATGGCCTTTAATAGAGTGATGTGTACTTCTTGTCAGATGTGGGAGTTTAAAGAGAGTTTAAGGGTTACTGCGAATTATATCTGTCATAAATGCTGTTGGATGCGAATCTTTTCAGATTGAGTGGATCGGTTGGAGAGACAGATAGAAGCGATGAGGAATTTGCAACAGCAACAGTATGTGATTATTGGCAGTTATAGAAAGGGGGGAAAGTCTCAGATACAGTCACATAGATGGGTTAACTCCAGGAAGGGTGAGAGAGGTCGGCACCTAGGGCAGGAGTCTTTTGTGGATAAATCCATTTCAAACAGGTATGCTGTTTTGAAAAATGTAGGTGGTGATGGATTCTCAGGAGAACGTAGCACGAACAGCCAAGTTTCTGGTATTGAGACTGGCTCGAATGCAACAAGGGGTACGTCGGGTTCCAAGAGATCAATTGTGTTCGGGGATTCTGTAGTCCGAGATACAGACAGACGTTTCTGTGGCCAGCAGAGAAAAAGCAGAATGGTGTGTTGTTTCCCTGGTGCCAGGATCAAGGATGTCTCAGAGAAGGTGCAGAATGTTCTCACGGAGGAGAGGAGCCAGCAAGAGGTCATTGTCCACATTGGAACCAACGACATAGGAAGGGAAAAAGTTGAGATTCTGAAGGGAGATTAGAGAGAGTTAGGCAGCAATTTAAAAAGGAGGTCCTCAAGTGTCGTAATATCTGGATTACTCCCAGTGCTACGAGCTAATGAGGGCAGGAATAGGAGGATAGAGCAGATGAATGCATGGCTGAGGAGCTGGTGTATGGATTCACCATTTTTGGATCATTGGAATCTCTTTTGGGGTAGAAGTGACCTGTACAAGAAGGACGGATTCCACCTAAATTGGAAGGGGACTAATATATTGGGAGAAAAATTTGCTAGAACTGCTTGGGAGGATTTAAACTAGTAAGGTGGGGGTGTGGGACTCAGGGAGATAGTGAGGAACGAGATCGATCTGAGACGGGTACAGCTGAGAACAGAAGTGAGTCAAACAGTCAGGGACAAGGTAGGACTAATAAATCAAACTGCATTTATTTCAATGCAAGGGGCCTAACAGGGAAGGCAGATGAACTCAGGGCATGGTTAGGAACATGGGACTGGAATATCATAGCAATTACGGAAACATGGCTCAGGGATGGGCAGGATTGGCAGCTTAATGTTCAGGAAGGATAGAAAGGGAGGCAAGAGAGGAGGGGGAGTGGCATTTTTGATAAGGGATAGCATTACAGCTGTGCTGAGGGAGGATATTCCCGGAAATACATCCAGGGAAGTTATTTGGGTGGAACTGAGAAATAAGAAAGGGATGATCACCTTATTGGGATTGTATTATAGACCCCCTAATAGTCAGAGGGAAATTGAGAAACAAACTTGTAAGGAGATCTCAGCTATCTGTAAGAATAATAGGGTAGTTATGGTAGGGGATTTTAACTTTCCAAACTAGACTGGGACTGCCATAGTGTTAAAGGTTTAGATGGAGAGGAATTTGTTAACTGTGTACAGGACAATTTTCTGATTCAGTATGTGGATGTACCTACTAGAGAAGGTGCAAAACTTGACCTACTCTTGGGAAATAAGGCAGGGCAGGTGACTGAGATGTCAGTGGGGGAGCACTTTGGGGCCAGCGACCATAATTCTATTCGTTTTAAAATAGTGATGGAAAAGGACAGACCAGATCTAAAAGTTGAAGTTCGAAATTGGAGCAAGGCCAATTTTGACGGTATTAGGCAAGAACTTTTGAAAGCTGATTGGAGGCAGATGTTCGCAGGTAAAGGGACGGCTGGAAAATGGGAAGCCTTCAGAAATGAGATAACAAGAATCCAGAGAAAGTATATTTCTGTCAGGGTGTAAGGGAAGGCTGGTAGGTATAGGGAATGCTGGATGACTAAAGAAATTGAGGGTTTGGTTAAGAAAAAGAAGGAAGCGTATGTCAGGTATAGACAGGATAGATCGAGTGAATCCTTAAAAGAGTATAAAGGCAGTAGGAGTATACTTAAGAGGGAAATCAGGAGGGCAAAAAGGGGACATGAGATAGCTTTGGCAAATAGAATTAAGGAGAATCCAAAGGGTTTTTACAAATATATTAAGCACAAAAGGGTAACTAGGGAGAGAATAGGGCCTCTCAAAGCTCAGCAAGGCGGCCTTTGTGAGGAGCTACAGAAAATGGGGGAGATACTAAATTAGTATTTTGCATCAGTATTTACTGTGGAAAAGGATATGGAAGATATAGACTGTCAGGAAATAGATGGTGACATCTTGCAAAATGTCCAGATTACAGAGGAGTAAGTGCTGGATGTCTTGAAACGGTTAAAGATGGATAAATCCCCAGGACCTGATCAGGTGTACCCTAGAACTCTGTGGGAAGCTAGAGAAGTGATTGCTGGGCCTCTTGCTGAGATATTTGTATCATCGATAGTCACAGGTGAGGTGCCGGAAGACTGGAGGTTGGCAAATGTGGTGCCACTGTTTAAGAAGGGCGGTAACGACAAGCCAGGAACTATAGACCGGTGAGCCTGACCTCGGTGGTAGGCAAGTTGTTGGAGGGAATCCTGAGGGACAAGATATACGTGTATTTGGAAAGGCAGGGACTGATTAGGGATAGTCAACATGGCTTTGTGTGTGGGAAGTCATGTCTCACAAACTTGATTGTGTTTTTTTTGAAGAAGTAACAAAGAAGATTGATGAGGGCAGAGCAGTTTATGTGATCTATCTGGACTTCAGTAAGGCGTTCGACAAGTTTCCCCATGGGAGACTGGTTAGCAAGGTTAGACCGCATGGAATACAGAGAGAACTAGCCATTTGGATACAGAACTGGCTCAAAGGTAGAAGACAGAGGGTGGTGGTGGAGGGTTGATTTTCAGACTGGAGGCCTGTGACCAGTGGAGTGCCACAAGGATCGTAGAGGTACAGTTAGTAAGTTTGCAGATGACACCAAAATTGGAGGTGTAGTGGACAACGAAGAGGGTTACCTCAGATTACAACAGGATCTGGACCAGATGGGCCAATGGGCTGACAAGTGGCAGATGGAGTTTAATTCAGATAAATGCGAGGTGCTTCATTTTGGGAAAGCAAATCTTAGCAGGACTTTATACACTTAATGGTAAGGTCATAGGGAGTGTTGCTGAACAAAGAGACCTTGGAGTGCAGGTAGATAGGATAGTGAAGAAGGCATTTGGTATGCTTTCCTTTATTGGTCAGAGTATTGAGTACAGGAGTTGGGAGGTCATGTTGTGGCTGTACAGGACATTAGTTAGGCCACTGTTGGAATATTGTGTGCAATTCTGGTCTCCTTCCTATCGAAAAGATGTTGTGAAACTTGAAAGGGTTCAGAAAAGATTTACAAGGATGTTGCCAGGGTTGGAGGATCTGAGCTATAGGGAGAGGTTGAACAGGCTGGGGCTGTTTTCCCTGGAGCATCGGAGGCTGAGGGGCATGGATAGGATAAATAGACAAAGTCTTTTCCCTGGGGTCAGGGAGTCCAGAACTAGAGGGCATAGGTTTAGGATGAGAGGGGAAAGATATAAAAGAGACCTAAGGGGCAACTATTTCAGGCAGAGGGTGGTACGTGTATGGAATGAGCTGCCAGAGGATGTGGTGGAGGCTGGTACAATTGCAACATTTAAGAGGCATTTGGATGGGTATATGAATAGGAAGCGTTTGGAGGGATCTGGGCCGGGTGTTTGCAGGTGGGACTAGATTGGGTTGGGATATCTGGTCAGTATGGACGGGTTGGACCGAAGGGTCTGTTTCCATGCTTTATATCTCAATGACTATGACCATCACAGTTGGCCTGTTGTTAGAGAGTGATTAATGCCATTTTATGTTATGTTGTTCATGTAGGTAAATCATGGCCGTCTGTTTCATGGAGGCCCTAACGTGTGGGAGAGTTGTACTCAGCCACAGCTACTCACAGCAGCCACAAGACCAGGCTCTGTATTCAGGACAGGGGAAATGGATCCTGTAAGTACCATACCATGTACTGCCTCTCCACTATCTCTCAAAAGCAGAGAAGTCATTTTGGATTAGTTTTGCAATTCAATTACTTCTACTTATATAGGATTGTCTCAGAGAGGCAGCAATTTACAACATTTCCCTCAGTCCCTCTCCTGCCCAACTCCTTTTACTTGGGCTGTTCCTGTGGCTGATTTTACTGAGACTGCGTCGTTACATACAATGGGAGGTATAACCTATACTTCAAATACTGTGTCCGTCTGAGATATGTCCATTGAACCCAGGGTGAGAGAACCAAAACAAAAGCTGGAATGTTCTCCTATAAGCAAACCAGAAACTGCTGTGAATATTTGGCATCTGTAGAGAGAGAGAGAGAGAGAGATTGGGTTAATCTGACCTTCTGTCAGATGTTATTGTTGCTGATCGCTGTGTTTGTAATCACTCAGTGAAAATATCAGCTGACATTCCAGGCAACAGTGTGGTCTCAATGAGCATTCTATCTGCAAAAAACCCCCAAACTTCCTGCTACTTGCCATTTAAGCACACCACCTTGTTCCCTGGCCAACATCTCTGTCTCAGGCTTGCTGCTGTGCTCCAGTGAAGCTCAGTGCAAACTGAAAGAACAACATCTCATTTTCCACTTGGAGTCCCTGCAGCCTTCTGGACACAATATCGAGTTCAATACTTCAAAGGACTGAGTGGCTTCTTCCACGTCGTTTACACACCCCCATATACCAGGCCTTGTCACCACATGAACTGCTTTCAGGCTGATTCTCCCAGGCTGAACTTTACCCATTCCTCTGTCTGCCCAACTGTTGTTTTCTCTCTCTCTCTCTATCTCTCTGTCCCATCTGCCCCCACATTCTTCAGTGTGATCATGCTGCTGCTTTAACAAGGTTATGTTATCCTTGGTTTTATCCAAGAGGGGTTATAAAAGGCAGAGGTTCAGATTTGTCTGGGTTTTGGGACTTTGCTAATGGCTAACAGATACTACTGAAGGCAATCAGGGGCAAGGCTTATAAAAGCCTTGTACAATGAAAGGCTTTTAAAAGCCTTTCATTGTACAAAGAAAGGGGAGTTGCCAGTTCTCTCAGATCTCTCTCTCTCTTTTTCTCTCTCTCTCTCTAACATCTACCTTTTTTACCAAGGGGTGCGTTTATGAGGATGCCGCAGGACATTGGAACAGCTCCTTTGTTAAGTTGCAGGGATATTGTGTCGGTTGGGTTTATTAGATGTTATTCTAAATTCTGTTTTCGTTTGCTTGTGTTTCATTCTGTGGTGTGTACATAAATTCTGTTTTACTTGAAGCCATGTGGTTTCACCAGCTGCATCACTCCTGGACTATCCACCCCACATCTCCCTAAACCAACTTAAGAAGTTTGGGTTTGGGCTACCTACTTGAAAAGTTTTGATGGGGGATCTGACCTGGTTCATAACATCAGCAAATGTACCAGCCTTTTCCTAGCTAGAGTCAGTTCTGAAGAAGGGTCACTGGACCGAACAATGAATTCTGCTTTCTCTCCACAGATGCTGCTGAGTTTCTTTTGGCCTCACAGGCTGCTGTTTAAACTCATTGTGCACTATATCCTCTGAAGGGGGTTAATTCCCTCTTAGAGTCATTGAGATGTACAGCATGGAAACAGACCCTTTGGTCCAAACCGTCCATGCTGACCAGATATCCCAACCCAATCTAGTCCCACCTGCCAGCATCCGGCCCATATCCCTCCAAACCCTTCCTATTCATATACCCATCCAAATGCCTCTTAAATGTCGCAATTGTACCAACCTCCACCACATCCTCTGGCAGCTCATTCCATACACGTACCACCCTCTGCCTGAAAAAGTTGCCCCTTAGGTCTCTTTTATATCTTTCCCCTCTCACCTTAAACCTATGCCCTCTAGTTCTGCACTCCCCAACCCCAGGGAAAATACTGTGTCTACAATGCCCCTCATAATTTTGTAAATCTCTATAAGGTCACCCCTCAACCCCCAACTCTCCAGGGAAAACAGCCCCAGCCTGTTCAACCTCTCCTTATAGCTAAAACCCTCCAACCCTGGCAGCGTCCTTGTAAATCTCCTTTCCAAAAAAACAAAATCCCTTCAAATCCTGCTCTCTGTGCATCTTCACCCTTGCTGCTCTTTCACCTGTTGTTGAGCTTTCGGAGACTGACTGAATCTGAGGGAGGGCAGTGTGGAAGTGAAGTGGATTTGGTTTGTTTTTGTGCAGGGACATCACAACGAACAGCACGAAGGGCTGCACTACACCATCTCCCCCAGTGACCTGAAAACAGTCTTCCCTCACGGCCTGACTCAGCGATTCCAAAAGCAGGTAAGATCAGGGTGGCAGGCGTAGGGCTGGTGCAGTTAACTCATTCAGTGCCCGTCAAGAGAGAAAACCATTCCCTGTGTTTGAGCCACACTGGGTTACTGGTCTCAGGCTTGTCATCCTGAATGTCCATCAGAGGAGGTGTCATCTTCATTGGCCAGTCTGCCTCTGCTCCTTCTGCTCTATCTCCAGCTCTTCCTTTCTTGGACCCAGTAAAGGAGGGTGCTAAATTGATTCCAATCTCCACCCTTCTCTCACCTTCAGCATCTCGCGTGAGTCTTCCCTCCCCTTCCTTTCCATTAGGAATGGCCTGTCCACCAAGAACAATGACAAGCCTGCCAATTCCCACCGTTACCTCGACGACTCTTTGTCGCACCCTACTTCCTGAGAGGGTTCCAATCCGTTCTCGCAGGTTCTCTGTCTCCGTCACATTTGTTCAACCTTCAACTGGGGTGCTTTTGACGTGACCTCCCTTTTCCTCACTCTCCTGTTAGTCTCCTTTCCCATGCTTCTGCCCTTATCCCTTCCTCTTCTTCCCGGAATAATGTTTGGGTTCCCCCTTGTCCTCACTGGTCTCCGCCTTGGAATTTAGAGGAATGAGGGGAAATCTCACAGAAAAATATAAAACAATGAAGAGAATAAATAAGCTAGAAGCAGGAAGGTCTTTTCCACTGGAGGGTGAAACTGGAACTAGAGTGCATTACCTCAAAGTAAGGGGGGAGCAGATTTCGGGCTGAACTGAGGAGGAACTCCTTCTTCCAAGGGTTTGGGAATCGGTGGAATTTCCTACCACGTGAGACAGCCCCCCACCCCCCCGTTGAATGTTATTAAGGCAAAGACAGATTTTTGACCAGTCAAGGAATTATGGGTCACGGTGAGCAGACGGGTAAGTGGAGCTGAGTCAATGAAAATGATCAGCCATGATCTCACTGAACAGCAGAGCAGGCTCGAGGGGCCAGATGGCCTACTCCAGCTCCTGATTCTTCTGTTCTTATTCTCAGATCATCCTCTGCGTCTTCGACTACCTCCAGCCGATGCCACCATCTTCCCTGTCCCTCCACTTCCAGCATTCCCACAGGGACTGTTCCCTCCATGACCTGCCTGTATCGCTCCACTACCATATCTCCATCTTATTAATTACTCACTCCCCATGGCAGCTTTCCCTGTAATCACAGAACATGCTTGTTCACCTTCCAAGTCCCAAACACGCGTCCAGGTGAAGCAGCATTTGACTTGTCCTTCTGTCAATCTAGTCTGCAGCATTCACTGCTCCCAATACATTGCTGAGACCAAATGTAGACCGGGTGACCACTTTGCTTGCCGTTTCAATAAAACCTTCATGCTACCATTTCTGTCCTGGGCCTACTGCAGTGTTCCAACATAGCACAACACAAACACGTAGACACTTCCTAGCCTCACGGTCACAATGTTGAATCCTGCTACTTCAGAGCCTGACCTCATAACGTTTGTCTGCATTCTCCTTTCTTCCCCTTCCTGTGAGTTTGTCCTCTTTGTTTGTTGTTTATTTCTCTCTCAGCTGAGGGGGCCCATTTTCGTCCTTCTGTGCCTTAATTTACATCTAAAATAAACCAAAGAACTACAGATGCTGAAGATCAGAATCAAAGCCAGAAATTACTGGAGAAACTCAGTGAGTCTGACAGCATCTGTGGAGAGAGAGAGAAACTGAGTTAACATTTCAGGTCCATTGACCCTTCTTCAGAACACTTTACCATGGAGGCGTTAACTCTGTTTCTCTCTTCACAGATGCTGCCAAACCTACTGAGCCTGTCCAGCAATTCCTGTTTTTGTTCATTTACACCTGTTTCACATCTCTATTTCTCTTTCACGACAAATAGCAGCCGCTTTGTCTTTTGCACTGGGTCTCCACGCCACCTGTTCTTGCTCCTTTGCCGTCTCTGTCAAAGGTGTCAACAAAAACCCACCATTTTCCATGACTGAAGAAGAGTCATATCAGACTTGAAATGTTAACTCTGTTCCTGCCTTCACAGATGTCGCCAGCCTTCAGTTTCTGCAGCATTTTCTGTGTTTGCCCTGACTTGTACTTCAGATCTTAGCTGTCTCCGTGAATTTGTTGCTGGCTCGTGTTAACCACTGTGTCTCCGTGTGTTTCAGATTAAGACTTTCAATGAAGCCTGTATAATGGTCCGACGACCAGCACTAGAGTTGTTGGCATATCTAAAAGCTGCCAATTACTCTCACCCAGCTATTCGATATGTTCTCTGTATCCTTTTTCAGTTTAATACAAAGCACCTTGTAAACAAGGGTTATAAACTCTGCTTTGAGAAAGTGTGGCAAGGAGATTGGGACAGAAAGTGGCATCCTCCAATATAAAAACTGCAGATACTGGAAATTTGGAACAAAAACAAATTGCTGGAGAAACTCAGCAGGTCTCGCAGCATCTGCAGAGAGAGAAAGCAGGGTTAACGTTTTGAGTGCAGTGACCCTTCTTCAATACACTGACAAAGGATCGCTGAGCTTGAGATGTTAACCATGCTTTCTCTCTGCAGATGCTGCCAGACATGCTGAGTTTCTCCAGTGATTTCTGTTTCGGTGGGAGCAACATTGACTATTTGACAGCTCGGCTGGTCAGGCCTTTCTGTAACACCACGGTCAGGTTGGTTTCATATCACCCAAACCCAGTGCATTTGTCGCATGACGCAGACTCTGCAATCTCGGCAGCACAGGGTTCGGTTCCTGACCCCAGTCCACTTGTCCCTGCTGCAGTGTGTGCAGGTACAGAGAGAAGAAATTCATTTTTATCCTCTTGCGGCAAGTCATGGGCTCAACTAGTATCGGAGATTGTCTTATAACCAGAGGTTGAGCATGTTTGGCATGTACTCATTGGGGTTTAGATGAATGAGACTAGGAGAAAGTGAGGACTGCAGATGCTGGGGAGTCGGAGTTGAAAAGTGTGGTGCTGGAAAAGCACAGCAAGTCAGGCAGCATCCGAGGAGCAGGAGAATCGACATTTCAGGCATAAACCCTTCATCAGTAATGTGGGGGCCCATGGTCGACTCTCCTGCTCCTCAGATGCTGCCTGACCTGCTGTGCTTTTCCAGTACCGCACTTTTGACTTTAGACTTGTTACAATATACAGGGTAGATGTGGAGAGGTGTTACCCATTGTGGGAGAGACTAACCCCCAGCGTGTAATCTCAGATTAAGGGGTTGCCCAGTTCAGACAGAGACAAGAAGGAATGTCTGCTGAGGGAATTGAATCTGTGGAATTCTTTACTACAGAGGGGTGGGTCATGAATGATATTCAAAGCTGAGTTAGACAGATGTTTACTAAGCAAGGGAATTGAGGGTTATGGGGAAAAGGCAGGAAAGTGGCATTGAGGGTGATCTGATCAGCTCATTGAATGATGAACCAGATTCAAAGGACTGAATGGTCTACCTACCCTTCTTGCTCATCCCTGCAGCTATCTGAGAGACCCACAATACTCTTTGGGAGCAAGTTACAGGATATTCACCAAACAGCAGTGAGGGAACAAACAGTACATTCTCCAGTTGCAATGGTGTTTGCCTCAGATGGGAACTTGGAAGGCCTGGTGCTCCCATGTATTGGCTGCCTGCGTCCTTCTAGGTGGTAGAGGTCACAGGTTTGGAAGGTGCTGATGGAAGCCTGACAGGTTCACCTTGTAGATGCTACGCACAGCTGGTGGGGTGGATGGGATGCCAATTAAACGTTGGGTTGCTTTGTCCAGCCGTTATTACCACTGTTGAATGTTACACAGGCGCTCATGAAAATGGAGTGATGGTAGTTGAGGTTTTCCAGCAGTGAGCTGGAGCTCTGCAAGGCACAGTGCCCTGACAGCTCTCAACGTCAGTGAATGACCAATGCCAATCAACATGCGATGCTTCGTATGGATTTGTCCCTGGGTCCCGGCTGGGTGTTAATGAGCACGATGAAGGCTGAGTCTGTTTCTTTCTTTGACACGGGTTTCCAGATGGTCAGAAGGGATGTGGAAAAACGCTCACTCTGTGTAATGCAGTCCATTACTGCGCCAGGCAAGACTGGTTAATAGTCCACATCCCAGACGGTAGGACACTCGCCATTTCCCCTCTCTCTTCTTAAAACTCCATTTGCTTGGGATTGGGCAAGAGGCTTTGTTGGGGTTTGGGGTAGAGGGGGATTGGTTGGGGTTTAGGGGGGGAGATGGATTGGTTGGGGCTTGGTGGGACATGGAGGATTGGTTGGGGTTTGCTGGGACATGGGGGTTTGGGGAGAGAGGGGGGATTGGTTGGGGTTTGGTGGGGGAGGGGGGGGAATTGGTTGGGGTTTGGTGGGGAGGGGGGATTGGTGGGGGAGGAGGGGATTGGGTGGGGGAGGGGGGGATTGGTTGGGGTTTGGTGGGGGAGGGATGATTGGTTGGGGTTTGGTGGGGGAGGGGGGGATTGGTTGGGGTTTGGTGGGGGAGGGGGGGATTGGTTGGGGTTTGGTGGGGGAGGGGGGGATTGGTTGGGGTTTGGTGGGGGAGGGGGGATTGGTTGGGGTTTGGAGGGGGAGGGGGGATTGGTTCGGGTTTGGTGGGGGAGGGGGGGATTGGTTGGGGTTTGGTGGGGGAGGGGGGGATTGGTTGGGGTTTGGTGGGGGAGGGGGGGATTGGTTGGGGTTTGGTGGGGGAGGGGGGATTGGTTGGGGTTTGGTGGGGGAGGGGGGGATTGGTTGGGGTTTGGTGGGGGAGGGGGGGATTGGTTGGGGTTTGGTGGGGGAGGGGGGATTGGTTGGGGTTTGGTGGGGGAGGGGGGGATTGGTTGGGGTTTGTTGGGGGAGGGGGGGTTTGGTGGGGGAGGGGGGGATTGGTGGGGGAGGGGGGGATTGGTGGGGGAGGGGGGGATTGGTTGGGGTTTGGTGGGGGAGGGGGGATTGGTTGGGGTTTGGTGGGGGAGGGGGGATTGGTTGGGGTTTGGTGGGGGAGGGGGGATTGGTTGGGGTTTTGGTGGGGGAGGGGGGATTGGTTGGGGTTTGGTGGGGGAGGGGGGATTGGGGTTTGTTGGGGGAGGGGGGGTTTGGTGGGGGAGGGGGGGATTGGTGGGGGAGGGGGGGATTGGTTGGGGTTTGGTGGGGGAGGGGGGGATTGGTTGGGGTTTGGTGGGGGAGGGGGGATTGGTTGGGGTTTGGTGGGGGAGGGGGGATTGGTTGGGGTTTGGTGGGGGAGGGGGGATTGGTTGGGGTTTGGTGGGGGAGGGGGATTGGTTGGGGTTTGGTGGGGGAGGGGGGATTGGTTGGGGTTTTGGTGAGGGAGGGGGGATTGGTTGGGGTTTGGTGGGGGAGGGGGGATTGGTTGGGGTTTGGTGGGGGAGGGGGGATTGGTTGGGGTTTGGTGGGGGAGGGGGGATTGGTTGGGGTTTGGTGGGGGAGGGGGGATTGGTTGGGTTTTGGTGGGGGAGGAGGGGGTTTGGTGGGGAGGAGGGGATTGGTTGGGTTTGGGTTGGGGAGGGGGGATTGGTTGGGGTTTGGTGGGGGAGGGGGATTGGTTGGGGTTTGGTGGGGAGGAGGGGGTTTGGTGGGGAGGAGGGGATTGGTTGGGGTTTGGTGGGGAGGAGGGGATTGGTTGGGGTTTGGTGGGGGAGGGGGGATTGGTTGGGGTTTGGTGGGGGATTGGTTGGGGTTTGGTGGAGGAAGGGAGATGGGTTGGGGTTTTGGGGGAGATGGGGGATGGGTTGGGGTTTGGTGGGGGATGGGTTGGGGTTTGGTGGGGGATGGGTTGGGGTTTGGTGGGGGATGGGTTGGGGTTTGGTGGAGGAGGGGAGATGGGTTGGTGTTTGGGGGGAGATGGGGGATGGGTTGGGGTTTGGTGGGGGATGGGAGATGGGTTGGTTGGGGTTTGGGGGAAGAGGGGAATGGGTTGGAGTTTGGTGGGAGAGAGGGGATGGGTTGGGGTTTGGGGAAAGAGGGCAATGGGTTGGGGATTGTTTGGGGTTTGGGGGAGGGGGGGTTGGTTAGGGTTTGGTGGGGGAGGGAGGATTGCTTGGGGTTTGGTGGAAGAGGGGGGGATGGGTTGGGGTTTGGTGGGAGATGGGGGATGGGTTGGGGTTTGGGGGAAGATGGAAATGGTTGGGGTTTGGGGGGAGAGGGGGATTGGTTTGGGTTGGATGGGGAAGGGCAGTTTGGTGGGAGATGGGGGATTGGTTGGGGTTTGGGGGAAGAGGGGAATGGTTGGGGTTTGGGGGGAGACGGGGGATGGGTTGGGGTTTGGGGGGAGATATGGGATGGGTTGGCGTTTGGGGGGAGAGGGGGGATGGGTTGGCGTTTGGGGGGAGAGGGGGGATGGGTTGGGGTTTGGGGGGAGAGGGGGAATGGGTTGGGGTTTGGGGGGAGGGGGGAATGGGTTGGGGTTTGGGGGGAGAGGGGGAATGGGTTGGGGTTTGGGGGGAGATATGGGATGGGTTGGGGTTTGGGGGAGAGGGGGGATGGGTTGGCGTTTGGGGGGAGAGGGGGGATGGGTTGGGGTTTGGGGGGAGAGGGGGGATGGGTTGGGGTTTGGGGGGAGAGGGGAGATGGGTTGGGGTTTGGGGGGAGAGGGGGGATGGGTTGGGGTTTGGGGGGAGAGGGGGATGGGTTGGGGTTTGGGGGGAGAGGGGGATGGGTTGGGGTTTGGGGGGAGAGGGGGATGGGTTGGGGTTTGGGGGGAGAGGGGGATGGGTTGGGGTTTGGGGGGAGAGGGGGATGGGTTGGGGTTTGGGTGGGGTGGGTTGGGGTTTGGGGGGAGAGGGGGATTGGTTGGGGTTTGAGGGGGAGAGGGGGATGGGTTGGGGTTTGAGGGGGAGAGGGGGATTGGTTGGAGTTTGGGAGGGGGAGGGGGGATTGGTTGGGGTTTGAGGGAGGAGTGGGGGATTGGTTGGGGTTTGAGGGAGGAGTGGGGATGGGTTGGGGTTTGGTGGAAGAGGGGGGATTGGTTGGGGTTTGGTGGGGGAGGGGGGATTGCTTGGGGTTTGGTGGAAGAGGGGGGGGATGGGTTGGGGTTTGGTGGGAGATGGGGGATGGGTTGGGGTTTGGGGGAAGATGGAAATGGTTGGGGTTTGGGGGGAGAGGGGGATTGGTTTGGGTTGGATGGGGAAGGGCAGTTTGGTGGGAGATGGGGGATTGGTTGGGGTTTGGGGGAAGAGGGGAATGGTTGGGGTTTGGGGGGAGACGGGGGATGGGTTGGGGTTTGGGGGGAGATATGGGATGGGTTGGCGTTTGGGGGGAGAGGGGGGATGGGTTGGCGTTTGGGGGGAGAGGGGGGATGGGTTGGGGTTTGGGGGGAGAGGGGGAATGGGTTGGGGTTTGGGGGGAGGGGGGAATGGGTTGGGGTTTGGGGGGAGAGGGGGAATGGGTTGGGGTTTGGGGGGAGAGGGGGATGGGTTGGGGTTTGAGGGGGAGAGGGGGATTGGTTGGAGTTTGGGAGGGGGAGGGGGGATGGGTTGGGGTGTTGGGGGGAGATATGGGATGGGTTGGGGTTCGAGGGGAGAGGGGGGATGGGTTGGGGTTTGGTGGAAGAGGGGGGGATTGGTTGGGGTTTGGTGGGGGAGGGGGGATTGCTTGGGGTTTGGTGGAAGAGGGGGGGGATGGGTTGGGGTTTGGTGGGAGATGGGGGATGGGTTGGGGTTTGGGGGAAGATGGAAATGGTTGGGGTTTGGGGGGAGAGGGGGATTGGTTTGGGTTGGATGGGGAAGGGGGAGGGGGGATTGGTTGGGGTTTGAGGGAGGAGTGGGGGATTGGTTGGGGTTTGAGGGAGGAGTGGGGGATAGGTTGGGGTGTTGGGGGGAGATATGGGATGGGTTGGGGTTCGAGGGGAGAGGGGGGATGGGTTGGGGTTTGGTGGAAGAGGGGGGGATTGGTTGGGGTTTGGTGAGGGAGGGGGGATTGCTTGGGGTTTGGTGGAAGAGGGGGGGGATGGGTTGGGGTTTGGTGGGAGATGGGGATGGGTTGGGGTTTGGGGGAAGATGGGAATGGTTGGGGTTTGGGAGGGGGAGGGGGGATTGGTTGGGGTTTGAGGGGGGAGTGGGGGATAGGTTGGGTTTTGAGGGGGGAGAGGGGGATTGGTTGGGGTTTGAGGGGGGCGAGGGGGATAGGTTGGGTTTTGAGGGGGGAGAGGGGGATTGGTTGGGGTTTGAGGGGGGAGAGGGGGATAGGTTGGGTTTTGAGGGGGGAGAGGGGGATTGGTTGGGGTTTGAGGGGGGCGAGGGGGATTGGTTAGAGTTTGGGAAGCGGAGAGGGGGATTGGTTGGGGTTTGAGGGGGGAGTGGGGGATTGGTTGGGGTTTGAGGGGGGAGTGGGGGATTGGTTGGGGTTTGAGGGGGGAGTGGGGGATTGGTTGGGGTTTGAGGGGGGAGTGGGGGATTAGTTGGGGTTTGAGGGGGGCGAAGGGGATTGGTTGGGGTTTGAGGGGGCGAAGGGGATTGGTTGGGGTTTGAGGGGGGCGAGGGGGATAGGTTGGGTTTTGAGGGGGGAGAGGGGGATTGGTTGGGGTTTGAGGGGGGCGAGGGGGATTGGTTAGAGTTTGGGAAGCGGAGAGGGGGATTGGTTGAGGGAAGGGGAGATGTATTGGGGTGTGGGTTGTGGGTTGTGGGTTGTTTGGTTTTGAGAGGGGGAAAGAGCGAAGGAGTAAGGGCTAGTTCTCTGTTTCTGGGTGCTTTCTCCAACCTCCCCACCCTGGTATCTGCTCAACTGGAGCTGAGCCAGCTGTGGGCCACTGACACCATCAGGAGTATCGATTGGCCGTGAATGACAGGGCTATGGTATCACTAGGTATTCCTGCGTTATCCCGATCAAACATACAGACACGCACACAAACAGGTTTTGGGGAATTGGTTTGGTGTCCACTGCAATATCGAAATACCTGTCTTATCTCCTTACCCAGCTTACCTGTGGGTGAAGAATTGTAAAGAGCTGATGCCGTCCTCCTATAACCAGGCTCGCTTCGACCAGCCCATGGAGGCCTCGGTGTGGCTCAAGAACTTCAAGATTACCAATGAGCGGTTCCTAAAGCAGGTAACAATTGACCAGTACCCTCCGAGACTGACCACGATGATTCAGTCTACTCGCTGACTGTCACTGGCTGGTCAACCCTGATCATTCCACAGCAATGAGCAGTCATCTGTTCGTCTCACCCATGGCATCACGAGCGGTTTCTTTTTCCCGACAACTCCAAGGGGTAATGTTTTGGTGGAATGGGAGAGGATTAATCTCCATTACGATGTCAACCACATGCTCGGGGCTGGAGGTGGATAAGGTACAGGAGGAGCTCGCCTGTTGAACTCCAGGTTATTGCTGCTTCCCACGGGGCTCAGGTGAAGATGGGAAGCTCTGTGAGCAGGCAAGATGCAGAGGATGTCCTGTGATGGTTTGGGATCCCGGGGACTGTAAGGTAATTGCTGGGTAAACGTGCAGTTTGACCGTGCTAACTGGATCTTGATTGTCTTGCAAACAGTTGAAAACCCAACAGAGGTACACCTGGAGTAAGCGCGAGGCGACTGATGAAGGAAGACCTTTGGGTGAAGTGGTGGACCAGGTGAGGTGCTGAACATCCGAATGTGCGTCATGGGGTGTGTTCAGCACGGTGGCTCAGTGGTTAGCACTGCTGCCTCACAGCACCAAGGAACCGAGTTTGATTCCACTCTCCGTGCTGTCTGTGTGGAGTTTGCAAATCTTTGTGTGTGTGTGTTTTTCCTCCAGGTGCTCCGGTTTCCTCTCACAGTTTGAAGATGTGCAGGTTAGGGTGGGTTGGCCGTGGGAAATTGTCCCATAGTGCCCAGGGATGTGAGGTTAGGGTGGATTGGCCGTGGGAAATGCAGGGTTACAGGGATAGGGTGGGGTTGGGAGGTTCTGGATGGGATGCTCTTTGGACGGTGAGTGTGCACTTGATGGGCCAAATGGCCTCCTTCCATACTGTAGAGGATTGTATGATCAGATACTTCAACCCTGTCTCCTGACCTGTAGCTTCCCCTTGCCATTTACAAAACTGCTGCCTTACCGTGATAATGTCACTGGACGGGTAATCCCAAACCCAGGCCAATGTCCTCAGAGGAGGAGGTTTGAATGACTCCACGGCAGGTGGTAACATTTGTGTTTGCGGCGATCTGGAATGAAGAGCTGACCCTAACAGTGATGTGTCACTGCTGCCAATTGTGAGAAAACCCAGTCTGGTTCACTCAATCTGCCCTCCTTACCTGGTCTGGAGTATGTGTTTGACTCTCTATTTCTCACTGGGGGATATCCAGGGTGGGTATTATCTGCTGGTCTAGCCATCATCCCCCACATCCCATGAACAAGTGACGTGTCACCCAGCTGCTCCGTACAATGTTTAAAATCTCCCAGTGTGACCGTGCTGTCTGTGCTGAGCCAGTCAACTGCAGCTCCAGCTGTGGCAGTAATGTACATTAAACAAGCACCATTCCTGTACCCAATACTAACTGCATGACTGGAGGTGCCAAACCTGTCCTCCTCACTCTGCTCAATCTCCCACTGGTGCTCTCCCAGGCTGAAAGCCTAACACATTCAGGGGCAATGAGGGGTCCCTTTCCATCCCAGTCTCCTCGCTCTTTTCCCCTGTTACATTTCAAGCCAGTCCCATTGTTCCACGTCACCCGCAACGTGGACAGATCTCTGAGTAAGCAACTGAGCTGAGACACTTCGTGAACCAGTCCCGATCGTCTTTCTGAACCCGGAGAATGTGCTGTCCTTTTAAAAAAAAATAGAACTTGAACGTTTCCCCATCGATCCTGCAGCACCTTCCCATCATTCATTCACCTTATAGAGACTGGGATTATTTACCTTTGAGCAGAGGACACTGAGGGGTGGAGAGGGCACGATTGAAATGTGTCAAGTTTTGAGGGGTGTAGACTGGGAAAAGAACTCTTGTTGGAAGGAGGAATCTGTGATTGGGAGGGCCAAAGATTTAAGGGAAGGGGCAGGGGGTTGAGAGAGAAAATCATTTTCAGCCAGAGGGTGGTGGGAATCTGGAATTTTCTGCCTGTTAGGGTGGGAGAGGCAGCTACCCTTATCACATTAAAGAAGTATTTAGACGTGCAGTTGATGTGCTAAGGCCTATGAGTTTATGGGCCAGGTGTTGGAAATGGGATTAGAATAAATAGGTGGTAGTTTTGGATCAGTGCAGACTTGATAGGTACAAGGGACTTTTTCTGAGCTGGAGACCTCTCTGATTCTGTGGCTGCTCTTGGTGAATATTGCAAGCTGTTCAACTTGGGAGGCTTCGCAGCTGTGTCCAGTCCCCTCCCAATCTTTCTGACATAACCATCGGACAAGGCAGCACAGAGCAGTTATTGACTGAACACACGTGTGCCAGAGTCTGTGTGTATGTCAGAGTCTGTATATATGTGTGTGAATATGCATATGCACATCTGTCAGTGTGTATGAATGTATGTGTGTCAGTCTGTGTGCATGTGCACGCACATGAGTTTGTGTGTGTGTGTGTGTGCCAGAGTCTGTGTGCGCGTGTGTGTGTGTGTGTCAGAGTGATGACAGGTTTTCATCCGATACACTGCCTCCAAGTGGGCATGTGAGGATTTTAATCAGAGGAGGATGAATCTCGGTTCTCTTGAATGTTGAGACCAGTTTCTGATGGATGGGTACAGAGGACCAGGATTGATATGGACGAGTTGGACCGCAGGGTCTGTTTCTGTGCTGTACATCTCAATGACTCTATGACCACACCAGCTGAACTCCAGTGTGGGAGCCAGCAAATCCCCAGAAAGGAGTAGCTGAGGGGCAGCCAGGGAACCAGATACAGCCAATGACCAACATCATTGTAGTCCTTGTCCCTCCTTTGCCCAGGGTTTAACTCGAGTGAAGAATGCCAGTGATGCAGTGGGTGCACTGTTTAAAGAGCTGAAGGCACAGTGCTTACCTGACACATATCGGATGTTGGTGGCAATTGATGGAGTCAATGCTCTCTGGGGTCCAACCACCATGAAGAAAGAAGACAGGAGCCAGGTATCCCATAAACTTCGTCCAAACTGTAGTTGAGACCTTGGTTATTGTAACCTGCATGCATGTTCATGATTAAGGGGCATATCCCCACACAACTCGCCCTGATCTTGTCCACACAATGGTTTAAGCAACCTATATCGCCTTAGGCCAGTTCAGGTCAAAATACAGAAAACTAATTCACCCAAACCCGTTCCCATTCACTCCCACTTTCCACCGTCGCAATGGACCCAAACCCCTTCCCATTCACTCCCACTTTCCACCGTCGCAATGGACCCAAACCCGTTCCCATTCACTCCCACTTTCCACCGTCGCAATGGACCCAAACCCCTTCCCATTCACTCCCACTTTCCACCGTCGCAATGGACCCAAACCCGTTCCCATTCACTCCCACTTTCCACCGTCGCAATGGACCCAAACCCGTTCCCATTCACTCCCACTTTCCACCGTCGCAATGGACTCAAACCCGTTCCCATTCACTCCCACTTTCCACCGTCGCAATGGACCCAAACCCGTTCCCATTCACTCCCACTTTCCACCGTCGCAATGGACCCAAACCCGTTCCCATTCACTCCCACTTTCCACCGTCGCAATGGACCCAAACCCGTTCCCATTCACTCCCACGTTCCACCGTCACAATGGACCCAAACCCGTTCCCATTCACTCCCATTTTCCACCGTCGCAATGGACCCAAACCCGTTCCCATTCACTCCCACTTTCCACCGTCGCAATGGACCCAAACCCGTTGCCATTCACTCCCACTTTCCACCGTCGCAATGGACCCAAACCCGTTCCCATTCACTCCCACTCTCCACCGTTCCAGTGGACCCAAACCCGTTTCCATTCACTCCCACTCTCCACTGTCGCAATGGACCCAAACCCGTTCCCATTCACTCCCACTCTCCACCGTTCCAGTGGACCCAAACCCCTTCCCATTGACTCCCACTCTCCACTGTCGCAATGGACCCAAACCCGTTCCCATTCACTCCCACTCTCCACCGTTCCAATGGACCCAAACCCCTTCCCATTGACTCCCACTCTCCACTGTCCCAATGGACCCAAACCCGTTCCCATTCACTCCCACTCTCCACTGTCCCAATGGACCCAAACCCCTTCCCATTCACTCCCACTCTCCAACATTCCAATGGATCCAAACCTCTTCTCATTCAGTCCCTTTGCACGCAATCCCAAAGTGTGCAAACCCCTTCCTATTCACTCCCACTCTCCACCATCTCAATGAACCCAGACAAGCCCAGTCCACGTAATGCAGTACTCCTTTCTCCCGATCCTGGCTGACATCTCGGGGCCCAAGGCCGATAGGTCAACATGCGGCTAATTGATGTGTGGCCAGTTGGAGATGCCAGGGGGACTGAGCTGGTCAACTTGGATGCGAACCACTGTCTCCCAGCCTGCTTCCTGTTGCTGCCACTACCGTACATGGTTTCATTGGCTTGTGCTGCTTCCTGACATGTCTGACTGTCTTGTAGGTGTGTGCAGATGAGCTCACCCTGATCCACAATCTGAGGAAGCTGCTGAATAATGATTGGGTAAGAGGTGTTCAGTAACTATCCAACTATTGTCGGAGAGTCAGCGCTGCTGGAGTGCCGCACTGTCGGAGGGTCAGCGCTGAGGGGATTGGGCCCTGTCGGAGGGTCAGTGCTGAGAGAGTGGGCACTGTCGGAGGGTCAGTGCTGAGGGAGTGCCGCACTGTCGGAGGGTCAGCGCTGAGGGAGTGGGCACTGTCGGAGGGTCAGTGCTGAGGGAGTGCCGCACTGTTGGAGGGTCAGCGCTGAGGGAGTGGGCACTGTCGGAGGGTCAGTGCTGCTGGAGTGCTGCACTGTCGGAGGGTCAGTGCTGAGGGATTGCCGCACTGTCGGAGGGTCAGTGCTGAGGGAGTGCCGCACTGTCGGAGGTTCAGCGCTGAGGGAGCGCCGCACTGTCGGAGGTTCAGTGCTGAGGGAGTGCTACACTGTCGGAGGGTCAGTGCTGAGGGAGTGCCACACTGTTGGATGGTCAGCACTGAGGGGGTGGGCACTGTTGGAGGGTCAGTGCTGAGGGAGTGCCGCACTGTGAGAGGGTCAGCACTGAGGGAGCGGGCACTGTTGGAGGGTCAGTGCTGAGGGAGTGCTGCACTGTCAGAGGGTAAGCACTGAGGGATTGGCACTGTCGGAGGGTCAGTGCTGCTGGAGTGCTGCACTGTCGGAGCGTCAGTGCTGAGGGATTGCCGCACTGTCGGAGGGTCAGTGCTGAGGGAGTGCCACACTGTTGGATGGTCAGCACTGAGGGGGTGGGCACTGTTGGAGGGTCAGTGCTGAGGGAGTGCCGCACTGTTGGAGGGTCAGTGCTGAGGGAGTGCTGCACTGTCAGAGGGTCAGCACTGAGGGAGCGCCACACTGTCGGAGGGTCAGCGCTGAGGGAGTGGGCACTGTCGGAGGGTCGGCACTGAGGGAGCGCCGCACTGTTGGAGGGTCAGTGCTAAGGGAGTGGCACTGTCGAAGGGTCAGCACTGAGGGAGTGGGCACTGTGGGAATAGTCATTGTTCAGGTGAGAGCCTGTGTCTCATGGAGATACATAAGCCGAGGGTTGTGATCTGAAGAAGAGTAGGACAGTTCTCTCAAAATCCTTTGGCCTATACGTATTGTCCACAAACCAATGAGCTGCTCGTTATTACATTGCTTTTGGTCAGAGTTTGCTGGACAGGAATTGGTTGCTTCTGACCCATGTCCCAGCATACAGTTCAGTGGTTGGAAAATCCTCAAGGCCGTACCAAACATACAGGTCTGTTCCTGGTTGCAACATGAGGGTGTCACTGAAAACAGCAAATGCTGGAGATCACAGCGGGTCAGTCAGCATCCATTTCGAGTCGAGATGACTCTCCATCAGTGCTGAAGTGAAGTGTGGAGGGGGCAGCATTTATGCTGTAGTTGGTGGTGGAGTGCTGGGGGAGAGAAGATGTTGACAGTTCAGATTAAGTGATCGGAATGTGAGAGTGGTAGAACAATGGTGTGTCTAACTGTCGGGCTTTAAAGAACAGTCAGTCCCACTGGGGTGGGGTTGGAGGTACAGGAGAGAGGACAAGCTGACAGAGAAGGTAACAAGTAAAGCTAATAGAAAAGGAAGGAATCCGAGTTGGTTCACAGTCTGAAGATGTTGAACTCAACATCAAGTCCAGAGGGTTGTAAAGTGCCTGGTCTGGAGATGAGATGTTGTTCCTCCAGTTTGTGCTGGGATTCACTGGAACACTGCAGCATGTCGAAGATGGACAAGTGGGCATGTGAACAGGACGCTGTGTCAAAATGATCAGCGACAGGATGGTGGGGGCCACGCTTGTGCACAGTCACCCAGTCTGCATTTGGTTTCTCCAATGTAGAGTAGGCCACAGTGGGTGCAGCAAAGTGGCAGGTGTTGCAGCCTCTGTGATCACATGAGAAGGTGCTGTGAGAAGTGGAGGTGGGGTGGGGTGGTGTTTGTGGTCGATGAATGGACTAGGGTGTCCCAGAGGGAACGATCTCTGTGAAATGCAGACAGGGAAGTGAGGGAAAGGTGTGTTTAGTGGTGGCGTTCTGCTGCAGTTGTCTAAAATGGCGGAGGTGTCACTGTTCATTAACAACCCCTCTCCTGTTACAGTCTGGCGGGGCAGTGATTACAACGCTGACTCAGACTGGAGCACTGGGATGTGCAGGCTTATCGTACTTGCCCCATCAGCTACTAAGGAAGGTGAGCACTGTCATCATGTGTGGATAGGTCTGTCACTGTATAATACTGGGGTACAGTACTGGTGGTGACAGGTCTGTCCCTGTATAACACTGGGGTACAGAACTGGTGGGGACAGGTCTGTCCCTGTATAACACTGGGGTACAGTACTGGTGGTGACAGGTCTGTCCCTGTATAACACTGGGGTACAGAACTGGTGGGGACAGGTCTGTCCCTGTATAACACTGGGGTACAGTACTGGTGGGGACAGGCCTGTCACTGTATAACACTGGGGTACAGTACTGGTGGGGACAGGTCTGTCACTGTATAACACCGGGGTACAGTACTGGTGGGGACAGGTCTGTCACTGTATAACACTGGGGTACAGTACTGGTGGGGACAGGTCTGTCCCTGTATAACACTGTGGTACAGTACTGGGTGGGGACAGGTCTGTCACTGTGTAACACTGGGGTACAGTACTGGTGGGGACAGATCTGTCACTGTATAACACTGGGGTACTGTACTGGTGGGGGAAACAGGTCTGTCACTGTATAACACTGGCGTACAGTACTGGTGGGGACAGGTCTGTCACTGTATAACACTGGCGTACAGTACTGGTGGGGACAGGTCTGTCCCTGTATAACACTGGGGTACAGTACTGGGTGGGGACAGGTCTGTCCCTGTATAACACTGGGGTACAGTACTGGTGGGGGACAGGTCTGTCACTGTGTAACACTGGGGTACAGTACTGGTGGGGACAGGCCAGTTGCTGTGTAACACTGGGGTGCAGTACTGGGTGGGGACAGGACTGTCACTGTATAACACTGGGGTACAGTACTGGTGGGGGACAGGTCTGTCCCTGTATAACACTGGGATACAGTACTGGGTGGGGACAGGACTGTCACTGTATAACACTGGGGTACAGTACTGGTGGGGGACAGGTCTGTCACTGTATAACACTGGGGTACAGTACTGGTGGGGGACAGGTCTGTCCCTGTATAACACTGGGGTACAGTACTGGTGGGGACAGGTCTGTCACTGTATAACACTGGGGTACAGTACTGGTGGGGACAGGTCTGTCACTGTATAACACTGGGGTACAGTACTGGTGGGGACAGGTCTGTTCCTGTATAACACTGGGGTACAGTACTGGTGGGGACAGGTCTGTCACTGTGTAACACTGGGGTACAGTACTGGTGGGGACAGGTCTGTCACTGTATAACACTGGGGTACAGTACTGGTGGGCTCAGGTCTGTCCCTGTATAACACTGGGGTACAGTACTGGTGGGGGAAACAGGTCTGTCACTGTATAACACTGGGGTACAGTACTGGTGGGGACAGGTCTGTCCCTGTATAACACTGGGGTACAGTACTGGGGGGGACAGGTCTGTCACTGTATAACACTGGGATACAGTACTGGTGGGGACAGGTCTGTCACTGTGTAACACTGGGGTGCAGTACTGGTGGGGGAAACAGGTCTGTCACTGTATAACACTGGGATACAGTACTGGGGGGGGAAACAGGTCTGTCACTGTATAACACTGGGGTACAGTACTGGGGGGGGAAACAGGTCTGTCACTGTATAACACTGGGGTACAGTACTGGTGGGGACAGGTCTGTCACTGTATAACACTGGGGTACAGTACTGGTGGGGACAGGTCTGTCCCTGTATAACACTGGGGTACAGTACTGGTGGGGACAGGTCTGTCACTGTATAACACTGGGGTACAGTACTGGTGGGGACAGGTCTGTCCCTGTATAACACTGGGGTACAGTACTGGTGGGGGAAACAGGTCTGTCACTGTATAACACTGGGGTACAGTACTGGTGGGGACAGGTCTGTCCCTGTATAACACTGGGGTACAGTACTGGTGGGGGAAACAGGTCTGTCACTGTATAACACTGGGGTACAGTACTGGTGGGGACAGGTCTGTCCCTGTATAACACTGGGGTACAGTACTGGGGGGGACAGGTCTGTCACTGTATAACACTGGGATACAGTACTGGTGGGGACAGGTCTGTCACTGTGTAACACTGGGGTGCAGTACTGGTGGGGGAAACAGGTCTGTCACTGTATAACACTGGGATACAGTACTGGGGGGGGAAACAGGTCTGTCACTGTATAACACTGGTGTACAGTACTGGTGGGGACAGGTCTGTCACTGTATAACACTGGGGTACAGTACTGGTGGGGACAGGTCTGTCCCTGTATAACACTGGGGTACAGTACTGGTGGGGACAGGTCTGTCACTGTATAACACTGGGGTACAGTACTGGTGGGGACAGGTCTGTCCCTGTATAACACTGGGGTACAGTACTGGTGGGGGAAACAGGTCTGTCACTGTATAACACTGGGGTACAGTACTGGTGGGGACAGGTCTGTCCCTGTCTAACACTGGGGTACAGTACTGGTGGGGGAAACAGGTCTGTCACTGTATAACACTGGGGTACAGTACTGGTGGGGACAGGTCTGTCCCTGTATAACACTGGGGTACAGTACTGGTGGGGACAGGCCAGTTGCTGTGTAGCACTGGGTGCACTGAGTTTGTTGATTTAGTTTGTGCTGTTGTTAGTGCCCCTGCAAGCATGGAAATCTAGAATGATGTTCTACACGGTGAGTGCTGTTTTTATCTGTGTCTGTTTCTGCATGCTAACCCCACAACAGGAAGGTTTTGATGCCATGGATCCCTTTGTCCCTGTTCAAGTGATGAACTATAGTGAGAAGGAGTTCGAGAGTTGCTATCAATATTACATCGACCGCAAGTGGATTCAGCATGAGAATGGTAAGGACCTGCAGCTGGTGGGAATATGCCAATGGGATGGATGTGGGATACCCATTTCCCAAACAAATGCCGTGTTAGGGGGATAGGGTTGGGGGAGTGGGTCTGTGTGTTCACTCGGTTGATTCTAGAGTTGAGGGGGTTGACTTCTGAGGAGAGACTGAGTAGACTGGGATTATATTGATTGGAATTTAGAACAATGGGGGATCTTATAGAAACATACAAAATGTTGAAGGGAGTAGATAAGATAGAAGGAGAAAGGATGTTTCCACTGGCGGGTGAAACTAGGACAAGAGGGCATAGCCTCAAAGTGAGGGGGAGCAGATTTAGGACTGAACGGAGAAGGAACGTCTTGACCCAGAGAGTTGTGAATCTGTGAAGTAGTTGAGGCTTCCTCAGGAAATGTTTTCAGAGCTAAGATAGATGGTGTTTTGAACCGTAAGAGAATTAAGGGTTATGGTGGGAGAGCAGGTAAGTAGAGCTGAGGCCACACAAAGATCAGCCCTGATTGACTGAGCAGGCTCAAAGGGCTAGATAGCCAACTCCTGCTCCTATTTATTATGTTCACCTCTGCACTTCCCCTCAGACTTTGCTAGGCTTGTTCTCCTCTGGGAAGTTGCTGCTATTCCCTTCCTCCTGCTGTCCCAGGAGAGAAGAAAGGGCACATCGACAGGCCATTCGGCCCAACCATTCCGTGCTCCTCACGAGCTTCCTGCTATTGTACTTCATCTACTCTATCATTCTGTTTTTCAGTCCACTCTCTGTCCCTTATCTATTTGTCCAGCTTGCCCCCTCAAAGCATTTCTGTTACTAGCGAGCCCCCCCACCCCCCATGGGACCGAGCCCCCTATTCACACACACACACACCCAACTCCCCATGGGAGCGAGTCCCCCATTCTCCCCCCAATCCCCGTGGGAGCGAGTCCCCCATTCTCCTCCCCCCCCATTCCCCGTGGGAGCGAGTCCCCCATTCTCTTTCCTCCCCCTCCCCTTCCCCCCCATTCCCCGTGGGAGCGAGTCCCCCATTTCCCCCCCCCCCAATTCGCCATGGGAGTGAGTCCACCATTCTCCCCTCACTCCCCGTGGGAGCGAGTCCCCCATTCTCCCTCCCCCCCCCCCCCATTCCCCGTGGGAGCGAGTCCCCCATTCTCTCCCCCCACATTCCCCGTGGGAGCGAGTCCCCCATTCTCTTTCCTCCCCCTCCCCTCCGCCCCCCATTCCCCGTGGGAGCGAGTCCCCCATTCCCCCCTCCCCAATTCCCCGTGGGAGCGAGTCCCCCATTCTCCCCTCACTCCCCGTGGGAGCGAGTCCCCCATTCTCCCCCCCCATTCCCCGTGGGAGCGAGTCCCCCATTCTCCCCTCACTCCCCGTGGGAGCGAGTCCCCCATTCTCCCCCCCCATTCCCCGTGGGAGCGAGTCCCCCATTCTCCCCCCCATTCCCTCGGTGAAGATATTTCCCCTGAAATCCTAACTAGATTTCTTCCTGACTGTGAAATATTGACAGGTTCTTTGGTCCTTGGCAAGTGGAAGCATCTCTCCATCTACATTGTCCAAAACCATTCCTCATTCACAAGACCGCCATTAGGTCAACTCCTGTCTTGTTTATCTGCCAGTTTCTCCTTCCCTGGTGTGTATAAGCTGACAGTTCATGTATTAGTTTCCGTTTATTTAGAGGACATGACTGTTCGGGCTGGGCCAGTATTTATTGCCCATTCTTGGTTTCCCCTTATGAAGTTGGTAGTGAGCTATGGTTTGAAGGGATGGGTATCATCCTTTGAAATTTTATTTTTTTCCCTCAGCAATGCCCGAAGCTGCAGACCAGGTGTTTGGTGTGCGGTTTAATTGACAAGGTATGTGGTTTCAGGAGACCCGAGCAACAGGTCACCTTTCTGCTTCGTGTGAACAGATACCACAGAGAGAAAAACCTGGAATTTGAAACACCAGGAGGGAAAAAGACATAACTCCTGACCGAGCTGCCTCTGAGGGGTTGTCATAGCCTGGCTGCAGTGTGTAGTGACCTTGCCCAGCACACAGCCAGCTCCTGCACTCGCGATGCTGCTGTTTAACCCAGTCTCTCTCCTCTTGTCTCTCTGTGCAGCTTATACAGAAGAAGGGAAGAAGGAACTGATCTTCCTCTGCAACTACAACCCGAACACGTTCGAGAGGATCTGCAGCTCCCTCTGAGCCACTCGCGTCTGAAGCACTGCCTCTTTTAACAAAGGAAAGATCTCCTGAGCAACATCTCATTCTCGGGCTCACGTTACCCTCTCCCTCCTCTCCGACCCCGCTGTCGCCCTCTAACCCTGGTCCGTACCTCCGTGAGTGGTCTGTGGAAGCCCCAAGAACTGGGCTGGATATTTACCCAAACCTCACGCCCCTGAGCTTTCAGGCAGCTGCTGCCGATGCTGGCCACTAAGGTCTGCTTTGTCATTCGTGTCTCCGCACAACTGCCTCAGCTCAGGAACCCGTATCACTCCCTGCACAAACCTTTCTGTGATTTGAAAGCGGAGATATCCGAACATTGGGGCTGCTGGCCTAAAGATTATGCCCTGACCCTTCACCTTCCTCCACTGATAGTGTCCACTCAGTTTCTAATTTCTGTTGTTTGTATTCCAATTGAACTGAGTGCAGAAATCCCATGTAGACATATGTGGGACCAGCACTGAGTATGAACCTTCAACTGGAGCATCACATTCAAGACATTTGGATTGGAACTTTAAGTCTCTTCCATATAATGTCATTGCATGCACCATTTGCGTCTATTTTAATTCATATCCAACTCCAATTAAAAGCAGTACTCAGTGTTTTTATTTCTATTCTGTGTTTTGGTGTAATTCGACACATTAGGAAACCCAAAGTACTCCTGAGGTCCACGTACCATCGCTAGGTGAGTCACAAAGGCCAGCAGCTGTCTTTCTCATGTGGATCCATTGTGCTCTGTCTTCCCTTGTCTTTGGGAAGGGTGAGGTGGCACCTGAGCCTGCAAGCCAGTGATGTGAGGTGCCTTTTGGGTATAGGTGGGTGGGCACATACCAGCTAGGAGTGGACCATTTGGAGCCATACAGCACAGGCACAGAGCCATTGATCCAACCAGTCCATGTCGACCACAATCCCAAACCAAACTAGTCCGATCTACCTGCACTTGCCCCATATCCCTCCAAACCTTTCTTCTTCATGTACCTACCAAAATGTCTTTTAAAAGTTGTAACTATAGCCGTATACATCACTTCCTCTGGAAGTTCATTCCACACACAAACCACTGTGAGAATCCATTTAGAATTGTGGTGGGGTCTGCTCCAATGGGATACAATTTGGGGGTGTTTTAAAAAATTCTCAAGGTCAGGTTCGTAGGAGAGTAGTCTGACACAGAACAAACGACCAAGAGGCGAGTCTGCTAGAATATGGGCATTTTATTCCCCGCAGCGTCGCCACAACGGGTCTGGCTTATACTCACTCTACATGTTACCAAAACTGGGAGCCGTCAGTTCTCGTAGAGCGGTTGCCAACAACCCACGCTCGGCGGTTAAACGTAACCCCGGAGCAGACTCACCAAACTGGAGACTTTTCCAGCTGATATACTCTTTTCCAGATATAAACATTCATGTGAACAGCAGAGCAAGGCTAAAAAACACATTCCATTCTGGTTACATACAGATAAGAAGATTCACACGGGACTAAGCAACACCTCCATTCCGGTTAGATTCACACATGTATTGGGACATAATTTTTAACCGTTTCACCACATTCCACTGCTTGGAATTTTACACCACATTCCACTGCTTGGCCCAATACATGTGTTACATTATGATTCACACATGTATTGGGACATAATTTTACACCACATTCCACTGCTTGGCCCAATACATGTGTTACATTATGCTTAATTCAGTTCAATTCGTTTCAGTTAATTTCAGTTCAGTCAATTCAGTGTAATTCAATTCAGCTCAGTTCAGGTCTGTTCAGTTCAATTCAATTGTGTTCAATTCAGTTCCGTCCATTTCAATTCAATTTAGCTCAGTTCCATTTTGTTCCGTTCAATTAGATTCACTTCAGTTCCACTCAGTTCAGTTCAGTTCAATCCCATTCAATTCTGTTAACTCCGCTTCAGCTTTTTGGACATGCCCACATCCTCCGCTGTACCCCAGGCAAGGGGTTCTTCGGCAGGACTGGGATCCTTTCTCAAACAAACTGCCACGTACATGCCCACATCCATGCCATCCCGGGACGGTCGGGACCTCCACAGTTTGTTCTTCTGGTTTCTTAGTCTTTTTCCAAAACATTGTTCTGTATCAAAATCTCTCCTCAATTGCGATTGACCCTGCTCGACTACGCCAAATGTTTTAAAAAATTCTCAAGGTCAGGTTCGTAGGAGAGTAGTCTGACACAGAACAAACGACCAAGAGGCGAGTCTGCTAGAATATGGGCATTTTATTCCCCGCAGCGTCGCCACAACGGGTCTGGCTTATACTCACTCTACATGTTACCAAAACTGGGAGCCGTCAGTTCTCGTAGAGCGGTTGCCAACAACCCACGCTCGGCGGTTAAACGTAACCCCGGAGCAGACTCACCGAACTGGAGACTTTTCCAGCTGATATACTCTTTTCCAGATATAAACATTCATGTGAACAGCAGAGCAAGGCTAAAAAACACATTCCATTCTGGTTACATACAGATAAGAAGATTCACACGGGACTAAGCAACACCTCCATTCCGGTTAGATTCACACATGTATTGGGACATAATTTTTAACCGTTTCACCACATTCCACTGCTTGGAATTTTACACCACAGGGGGTGACCTTGTTTAGCCCTGTATAATCAATGGTGAGCCTGTAGCTCCCATCAGGCTTTATTACTGGCCATGTTGGGGAATTGGTAGTACTTCTGGTTTCTCTCAGGATTCCCTGTCTCACTTGTCCTTTCACTATCTCCACAACGGCTTCTGATTCAGGCTTGTTTGGGTGCTGCTGGTGGGGTTTATGCTCCAGTCTGGGCACCATTACAGGGTCTATCTCGACTAAACCCGTGCTCATGCCTCAGGGACGGAGGTGCAGATGGCTCTGAATACCCCCCTTTTCAAGGTTCCAGTCCCTACTGGTGGCTGTAACCACTTTAATAGGCTCGAGGTGACTTGTTAGTTCCCCAATCTCGGTCTTTTTGACCGTCCTGTTTTGGTCAGATCAATTTTCCTTTTGCACAGTCAATCAAGACTTCATATTCCTTCTTGAGATTGTTACCCATTATGGTGCCTTCATTATTTTGGCACACATAAAATCTCATAGGGATCTGTATATTATTGATTTCCAGGAGGATTGTCTCGCTTAAGTAAGCGGGTGTCTTATCCCCTCCTATCCCGGTACGGTGAATCATTTTATTTCTGTGGGTGATAGATAGAGCCACTCCTGTGTCTACCACTGTCAGACACTTTCTACCTTCAACTACTGCGGACGTGTAAATTCTCCCCTCTCCCTTATCCTTACGAATGGGGGCAGTTGGTTTTCAGCTCTATGGACTTTGGGAATCCCACGGTTCTGTGGTGTTTCGGGTGTTGTTTATGGTTTCCCAGCACACTGCCTGTGTATGACTTGCTGTATTGCAGTAGCTGCAGAACTTTATGCTGTTCCTTGTCCTATTCTCTGCCTGTGGGGCCCGACAGTCTCTGGCAAAGTGTCCCTGTCGGCCACAGTTGTGACAAGATAGTTTGGTTCTTCCTTCAACTCCGTTCCGGTAGGCTGCTCTGTCGGGTTTTCATTGTGGGAGCTTCTGCCTCCTGCACTCCGCTAGGCCACTGTACCAGGTCATCATCATTTTGTGATATTATTACTCCCATTTTCAGGATGGATTGGGCGCTAGAGAGCCCGATTCTAAAAGCCTGAATGAATGAATGCCTGGTCCCCATAATCTGGGTTTGCTTGTCCTGGGCATGCCTGGTATGCCCTAAATAATTGTCCCCCATACTCGAGAGGCTCCTTCCCCTTTAAACTGTATAGTAGTCGTGATTTTGTTCCAGTTCATTTCCTAGCACCCTCTGGATCTCTTTAAAATGGGTGAAGGGCGCCTGCCGGGCATCTATCTCAGCTGTAAGGGTGATGGCACGTGTCCACCGTCCTCCCCCATAGTTTCGGGCTGCTCTGGTATTAGGTCCGCCTGCTACCTGTCTCCACTTGTCCGCTGGGCAGTCTGCCTCAGGTATAGTTGGTGCCCTACCCATACACTATCCAGCTCTTCCCAGAACCTCGTGTTTGCGCTCTGGGGCTGTAATTTGCCCAGGGAGGCCATAATCTGTTGCCTTTCCCCTGGGGTTTATAGTTTGCTTTTGGCTGCAATTCTGTCCCCATTCTAGTGACTGGCACTAGATTATATCCTTGCACTTGCTGCTCTGCTGAGGGAGCAGTTGGTCCCTGCTGGACGGTTTCGTAGGAGGGGAGAGAATCAATCTCCTTTTCCTCTTTTACTTTTTCTAATCTTTGCTCTAGCTCCTTTATCCTGTCCTCCAGCTCCTCAATTTGTTCTTGTCCTTTTCTCCACCTGCTTGTTCAATTAGGCCTGCTAACTGGTGCACTAACATTACCCCGACCTTTTTAGTTTTATTTTGTTTTTCTTTGTCAATCCAATTCCACTTCTGTACTAATGTCTGGGATGGGGGTCCCAACATACTAGCTGTATCGGTTCTGTCAGCGCTAGTCTGTCTGTCTTGTATTTCTCAATAAGGGAATCTGCAGTATCCCCTTTAAAATTCTGATCTGCTATCTCACAGATTGTGTACCCCCCGGATACCACCAACAGTAAAATGTACCTAATCCAGTGGGGACTTCTCTACCCCCTGGCCACTAATACTGTCCCAGCACCGTCCCTATGGCTGTAGCAGCCTCCTAGCAAGGTGTGATCTCTACCAGTGGGACTTCTCTACCCTCCCGGCCACCAGTATTAGTCGGTACCTACCGGTTGGCTGGGAATGCTGGCTCAATAGGGTGTGCTCTCTACCGGGACTCCTCTACCCACCCGGCCACCTCTACTGACCCAACACCTCCCGATAGGCCCAGAAACCTACCTCTAGCCTGGTGTGCTCTCTACCGGTGGGACTCTTTACCCTCCTGGCCACCGCTACTATTCAAGCTCTGTTGTTCTACTATGGACTGACAGGGTATCACGGTTACTCACAGTGTCCACGCTCCCTACCTCGGTAACCTGGCTCTTGGTCAAAGTGATCAGCTCCTCTTCCTCACCACTTCAATTTAAAACACAATAACAGCACCCAACCTTTGACTAGGCTCTAAGTGGACGCTGCGTTGCTTGCCCCGACAGAATTCAACATCACCCAACTTTGCCATCTGTGCTTCACAACTCCTAGTGCCCTGGGCACCTCAGTTCCCAATCTTCTTAGGGATGGGTAGGGCAACCCCTCTTAACAACCAGTTTAGGGCAGGGTTTTTGAGACGGCAACACCTTGTCCTCTGGTCATTTCAGCACAAGCAACTGCTTGTCACACCAGTTAGTACACTCGCCCACTTACAGTCCACAGGCATGCTCTTACACTCAACTCAGCACTGTAGTGCAAGTTACACGTTACAATGGTATGTCCTTTTAAACTGTGTCCTTGGCCCGGTCTGACTCTTCCTGGTTGCAGATTCAAAATGTCCTTTGACCAGAACACCAGCAATAGGAGAACCTGTTCACAGCACCAATGTTGTGGGGAAAATCACCAGTCTCAGAGTCAGAAGCGGGATCTAACGATAGAGTGTATTGTACAAAGAAACCAGAGCTCCAGAGAGAGAGAGAGAGATGTCCAGCAGCATGGCTGTCAGCCTTCTCTGTCACCTGTCATGATATTTTATACATTTCATGGTATAATGGTCCAGATATTGAGTCTTTGTTTGTACAGCATGGTTTGTTTACAGAAAACATTACAGAATCATTCAGTTTCAGAGGGGTGTTACAGAGTCATTGTCACTCTCAGAGGGGTGTTATAGAGTCATTGTCAGTCTCGGAGGGATGTTATAGTCATTGTCAGTCTCGGAGGGGTGTTATAGAGTCATTGTCAGTCTCGGAGGGATGTTATAGTCATTGTCAGTCTCGGAGGGGTGTTATAGAGTCATTGTCAGTCCCAGAGGGATGTTACAGAGTCATTGTCAGTCTCAGAGGGGTGTTACAGAGTCATTGTCAGTCTCGGAGGGATGTTATAGTCATTGTCAGTCTCGGAGGGGTGTTACAGAGTCATTGTCAGTCTCACAGGGATGTTACAGAGTCATTGTCAGTCTCAGAGGGATGTTACAGAGTCATTGTCAGTCTCAGAGGGATGTTACAGAGTCATTGTCAGTCTCAGAGGGATGTTACAGAGTCATTGTCAGTCTCGGAGGGATGTTACAGAGTCATTGTCAGTCTCACAGGGATGTTACAGAGTAATTGTTAGTCTCAGAGGGGTGTTACAGAGTAATTGTTAGTCTCACAGGGATGTTACAGAGTCATTGTCAGTCTCACAGGGATGTTACAGAGTCATTGTCAGTCTCGGAGGGATGTTACAGAGTCATTGTCAGTCTCGGAGGGATGTTACAGAGTCATTGTCAGTCTCGGAGGGATGTTACAGAGTCATTGTCAGTCTCGGAGGGGTGTTACAGAGTCATTGTCAGTCTCACAGGGATGTTACAGAGTCATTGTCAGTCTCACAGGGATGTTACAGAGTCCTTGTCAGTCTCAGAGCGGTGTTACAGAGTCATTGTCAGTCTCGGAGGGGTGTTACAGAGTCATTGTCAGTCTCACAGGGATGTAATAGAGTCATTGTCAGTCTCGGAGGGGTGTAACAGAGTCATTGTCAGTCTCAGAGGGATGTTACAGAGTCATTGTCAGTCTCACAGGGATGTAACAGAGTCATTGTCAGTCTCGGAGGGGTGTAACAGAGTCATTGTCAGTCTCAGAGGGATGTTACAGAGTCATTGTCAGTCTCACAGGGATGTTACAGAGTCATTGTCAGTCTCACAGGGATGTTACAGAGTCATTGTCAGTCTCACAGGGGTGTTACAGAGTCATTGTCAGTCTCACAGGGGTGTTACAGAGTCATTGTCAGTCTCACAGGGATGTAACAGAGTCATTGTCAGTCTCAGAGGGGTGTTACAGTCATTGTCAGTTTCAGCAGCTACACGGAAGTCCATTGCTGCAGTAATTTGTCGTGACCGTTCTTCCTGAGAGGGAAGATCGTTTTACATTCCTGCAGATCTAGGGTATTAACACTTGTATACAAGCAGTCTCAGGTAGTTAACATTTCCATTGAAGGTGGTGGCTGGATTCAGAAACTTTGGCAGACAGTCGACGTTATTAATGTGTATTCTCTCCCCCACCCACCTTAAACTAATCTATATTCTGTGTCTATTGTGTTGGTGTCCTGTTGCCTCAGGCAGTATCTGGATATGCTTCACTGTACTTTTCAAAGTAATGGCTCAGCGGCAATCTTGTGTGCTAAGTGACCAACGTATGATTCAGTGGCCATCTTGTGTCTGTGTGTCCCGTGTCAGCATGCCCCGTGTCAACTCCCACTTCATGCTCTATCCTCCTATTCCTGCCCTCACTAGCTTGTAGCACTGGTAGTAATCCAGGTATTACTATTCTCGAGAACCTCCTTTTTAAAATTCCTGCCTAACTCTCTGTATTCTCCCTTCAGAATCTCAACCTTTTCCCTTCCTTTGTCATTAGTTCCAATGTGTACAATGACTTCCAGCGGGCCCCTCTTCCCCCTTGAGATCATTCTGCACCCTCTCTGAGACATCCTTGAATCTGGCACCTGGAAAGCAATACATCATTCTGATATTTCACTGTTGGCCACAGAAACGTCTGTCTGTGCTTCGGACTAGAGGGTCTCCTAACATAATCGACCTCTTGGAACCTGACGTACCCCTCATTGCAATAGGGCCAGTCTCAGTACCAAAAACTTGGCTGTACGTGCTACATTCCCCTGAGTGTCCATCACCCCCTACATTTTCCAGAACAGCATACTTGTTTGAAATGGGGATAGCCACAGTAGGCATTACCTTTCCTGGAGTTAACCCATATCTGTGACTGTATCCCTTCCTAAAACTGCCATTCTTCACACCCACAACTCTTGTAAATTCCTCATTGCCTCTAACTGTTGCTCCAACCATTCCATTCGATCTGATAGGATTCGCAGCCAACGACTTTTAATCCTCAGTAACAGTAAACTCTCCCTAAACTCCCACATCCAACAAGAAGAGCATATCCAAGGGCCATTTTTGCTTCTTCCAATCTGCACAGCCAGAAAATAGCACCATCTTATTCATCTGCAAACAGGCTAATTTAATACTTAGAGGTTACATTTTTAAGTTTAATCAAGAGACATATCTCAATAAAACATATAATCAAGAAAGAACCCACTCTAATCACAACTATGGGCGGCACGGTGGCACAGTGGTTAGCACTGCTGCCTCACAGCGCCAGAGACCCGGGTTCAATTCCTGCCTCAGGCGACTGATTGTGTGGAGTTTGCACATTCTCCCCGTGTCTGCGTGGGTTTCCTCCCACAGTCCAAAGATGTGCAGGTCAGGTGAATTGGCCATGCTAAATTGCCCGTAGTGTTAGGTAATAAGGGGTAAATGTAGGGGTATGGGTGGGTTGCGCTTCGGCGGGTCGGTGTGGACTTGTTGGGCCGAAGGGCCTGTTTCCACACTGTAATGTAATCTAATCTAATCTAAAAAATCTAAATCTAAACTTCACACTTACAGCAAGGCCCCAAGGCAACACTTAAAACTATTCACTTATCTGTCTCTGTGCTGTGACCTCTCTCAAACAGGTTCCTCCAAGATTAGTTGTGAATTTCACTGTTTGTTAATTTTCCTGGATGCACTCTGATGTCCAGCGATACATGAATTCAACAGTAAAGGCAGTAACTGCACAGGTTCACTGCTGTGTCAGTTAGCGGTGTGGGTTTCTTCCCTCTCTCCTGCACTAACATGACCGTGTGCTTCCTTTGTCTGTTCTTCTCCCCTTTTAATCTGCTGTTGTTTTGACTTTTTTTCTCTCCAAAATTCCAAAACAATGCAACAGCATATAAAAGTGATTGCTGCTCCTGGAATTTGAGGAAATCACATCCAACACCTAAAATATCTCAAAAAAGGAGCAGCCTGTTACAGCCAGAAATTTTTCAAAGGTTTTTTACTCACTTTACAAATCCTCCAGCACTTTGTTTTGTGGCAGATTTCCAGCAGCCAGACTTCTTTGTTCTTATCTTAGAGGTTGAGTAGTTTGGACCTGTACTGATTTCACAGAGTCACTATCCTGTTGAAGCAGGCCATTCAGCCCATTGAGTCCACATGGACCCTCCAAACAGCATCCCACCCAGACCCACTCTCTCCCTACAACTCTGCATTCCCCATGGCCTACCACCCTAACCTGCACAACCCTGGGTACTATGGGACAATTTCCCATGGCCATTCCACCCTAACCTGCACATCCCTGGGCACTATGGGACAATTTCCCATGGCCAATCCACCCTAACCTGCACATCCCTGGGCACTATGGGACAATTTCCCATGGCCAATCCACCCTAACCTGCACATCCCTGGGCACTATGGGACAATTTCCCATGGCCAACCCACCCTAACCTGCACATCCCTGGGCACTATGGGACAATTTCCCCCGGCAATCCACCCTAACCCGCACATCGCTGGGCACTATGGGACAATTTCCCATGGCCAATCCACCCTAACCTGCACATCCCTGGGCACTATGGGACAATTTCCCATGGCCAATCCACCCTAACCTGCACATCCCTGGGCACTATAGGACAATTTCCCCCGGCAATTCACCCTAACCTGCACAACCCTGGACACTATGGGACAATTTCCCATGGCCAATCCACCCTAACCTGCACATCCCTGGGCACTATGGGACAATTTCCCCCGGCAATCCACCCTAACCTGCACATCCCTGAACACTATGGGACAATTTCCCATGGAGAATCCACCCTAACCTGCACAACCCTGGACACTATGGAACAATTTCCCATGGACAATCCACCCTAACCTGCACATCCCTGGGCACTATGGGACAATTTCCCATGGCCAATCCACCCTAACCTGCACATCCCTGGGCACTATGGGACAATTTCCCATGGCTAATCCACCCTAACCTGCACATTCCTGGGCACTATGGGACAATTTCCCATGCTCAATCCACCCTAACCTGCATATCCCTGGACACTACAGGGCAATTTAGCATGGCCAATGCATCCTAACCTGCACATCTTTAGATTTTGAGAGGAAACCAGTGGACCTGGGGGAAACCCACACTGACACAGGCAGAATGTCCAAACTCCACATAGACTAGTGCCCGAGGCTGGAATGAAACCTGGGTACCTGGTGTTGTGAGGCAGCAGCACTTAGCGCTGTGCTGCCCTAGTTTAGTTTTGAAGAATGAGGGGTAACCTTTTTAAAATGTGTGTGATTCTTGGGTGAAATAAAACAAAGATCTGAAACAGAGATTAGAATTGCTGCAGAAACTCAGCAGGTCTGGCAGCATCTGTGGAGAGAAAATAGACTTGACGTTTTGAATCCAGTGACCCTTTAAAAGATTCTTGGGTGACTTGACAGATGAATGTTGAAAGATAGTTGTGGGAGAATCTAGGACCAGAGGGCAATATCTCAAATTAAGCAGTGATGTATTTAAGACAGATGAGGAATTCTAGACGTTATCAAACCTTTGGAATTGATACTGCTGAGGCTGGGTCATTTAAGTGTATTCAAGAGTGAGCCAGATTTTAATCAGTCAGGGAGTTTTGGGGAAAAGGCAGGAAGACTCAAGGGGCTGAATGGCCGACTTTTCACATGTCTCAGGGGTTTAGCTGACTGTTGATAGCTGCCTGAGGCACTGGCTGTACAAGATATTCAGTCCGTGTTCTCAGCTGTCAGTAAAGGCCTGAGAGAGACGACACACGGTTAAAAACCAGCCGTCCAGCCAACTGAGCTATAACCCATCACCCTCCCCAGGCTGGCCGGCGGAACCTTGTGCGTGGAGCCTCTGTTTTCCCTCGGGCGGCCCGGACCTGTTTCGCTGCGACACGGGGAGGGAGCCGTTAGACGCTGGCGGCGCGAGGAGGGGCACGCGCTGCGCCTCCTCAACCCAACTTGGTGAGGTCGAGGGGGCGGCTCCCCCCCACCACACGCACACGCGCGTCGGGACGGAGGGGAGCCAATCGGCGGGCGAGGGAGGCGTGACTGGCGTGCGGCCGGGCCAATGGGGTGGCGGTGAGGTCGGCCGCCGCGGTAGGTTGTTGTTGCGGCGGTGGCGGTTGAGGAGGAGGAGGATGGGGAACGCGAGCCGGGAGGTGGTGACTCTCCAGCTCGGGCACTACAGCAACTTCGTGGGCACTCACTGGTGGAACCTGCAGGTCGGCCGCTACCCGGGGGAGGGGGATTGGTGTGTAGGGCATAGGGAGGCTGAGAGGGTTGGGATGATGGGGGAGGGGGGGCGCGATGGGGTGTGGGGGGTGAGGGGGGCGCGATGGGGTGTGGGGGGGGTGGGGTGAGGGGGGCGCGATGGGGAGTGGGGGCGCGATGGGGTGAGGGGGGTGAGGGGGCGCGATGGGGTGAGGGGGGTGAGGGGGCGCGATGGGGTGTGGGGGGGGGTGGGGTGAGGGGGGCGCGATGGCGTGTGGGGGGTGAGGGGGCGCGATGGGTTGAGGGGGGTGAGGGGGGCGCGATGGGTTGAGGGGGGCGCGATGGGGTGTGGGGGGTGAGGGGGCGCGATGGGGTGAGGGGGGTGAGGGGGCGCGATGGGGTGTGGGGGGGGGTGGGGTGAGGGGGGCGCGATGGCGTGTGGGGGGTGAGGGGGCGCGATGGGTTGAGGGGGGCGCGATGGGGTGTGGGGGGTGAGGGGGCGCGATGGGGTGTGGGGGGTGAGGGGGCGCGATGGGGTGTGGGGGGTGAGGGGGCGCGATGGGGTGAGGGGGGCGCGATGGGGTGTGGGGGGTGAGGGGGCGCGATGGGGTGAGGGGGGTGAGGGGGCGCGATGGGGTGAGGGGGGTGAGGGGGCGCGATGGGGTGAGGGGGGTGAGGGGGCGCGATGGGGTGTGGGGGGGGGTGGGGTGAGGGGGGCGCGATGGCGTGTGGGGGGTGAGGGGGCGCGATGGGTTGAGGGGGGCGCGATGGGGTGTGGGGGGTGAGGGGGCGCGATGGGGTGAGGGGGGTGAGGGGGGCGCGATGGGTTGAGGGGGGCGCGATGGGGTGTGGGGGGTGAGGGGGCGCGATGGGGTGAGGGGGGTGAGGGGGCGCGATGGGGTGTGGGGGGTGAGGGGGGCGCGATGGGTTGAGGGGGGCGCGATGGGGTGTGGGGGGTGAGGGGGCGCGATGGGGTGAGGGGGGTGAGGGGGCGCGATGGGGTGTGGGGGGCGCGATGAGGTGAGTGGGGCGCGATAGGGTGTGGGGGGTGAGGAGGGTGTGGGGGTGCGATGGGGTGTGGGGGGAGTGGGGGGCGCGATGGGGTGTGGGGGGAGTGGGGGGCGCGATGTGGTGTGGGGGGAGTGGGGGGCGCGATGGGGTGTGGGGGGCGCGATGTGGTGTGGGGGGAGTGGGGGGCGCGATGGGGTGAGCGGGGCGCGATGGTCTGTGGGGGGTGTGGGGGACGCGATGGGGTGTGGGGGGCGCGGTGGGGTGTGGGGGGCGCGATGGGGGGTGTGGGGGGCGCGATGGGGGGTGTGGGGGGCGCGATGGGGTGAGGGGGGCGCGATGGGGTGTGGGGGGCGCGATGGTGTGTAGGGGGCGCGGAGGGCGCGATGGGGTGTGGGGGGCGCGATGGGGTGAGCGGGGCGCGATGGGGCGAGTGATGATGTGAGCGGGGTGCGATGGGGTGTGGGCGGCGCGATGGTGTGTGGGGGGCGCGATGGTGTGTGGGGGGTGCGATGGTGTGTGGGGGGTGCGATGGGGCGAGTGATGATGTGAGCGGGGCGCGATGGGGTGTGTGGGGGGCGCGATGGTGTGTGGGGGGCGCGATGGTGTGTGGGGGGCGCGATGGTGTGTGGGGGGTGCGATGGGGCGAGTGATGATGTGAGCGGGGCGCGATGGGGTGAGCGGGGCGCGATGGGGCGAGTGATGATGTGAGCGGGGCGCGATGGGGCGAGTGATGATGTGAGCGGGGCGCGATGGGGTGAGCGGGGCGCGATGGGGCGAGTGATGATGCGAGCGGGGTGCGATGGGGTGTGAGCGGGGTGCGATGGGGCGAGTGATGATGCGAGCGGGGCGCGATGGGGTGAGCGGGGCGCGATGGGGCGAGTGATGATGCGAGCGGGGTGCGATGGGGTGTGAGCGGGGTGCGATGGGGTGAGTGATGATGTGAGCGGGGCGCGATGGGGTGAGCGGGGCGCGATGGGGCGAGTGATGATGTGAGCGGGGCGCGATGGGGTGAGCGGGGCGCGATGGGGCGAGTGATGATGTGAGCGGGGTGCGATGGGGTGAGTGATGATGTGAGCGGGGCGCGATGGGGTGAGCGGGGCGCGATGGGGCGAGTGATGATGTGAGCGGGGCGCGATGGGGCGAGTGATGATGTGAGCGGGGCGCGATGGGGCGAGTGATGATGTGAGCGGGGCGCGATGGGGTGAGCGGGGCGCGATGGGGCGAGTGATGATGCGAGCGGGGCGCGATGGGGTGAGCGGGGCGCGATGGGGCGAGTGATGATGCGAGCGGGGCGCGATGGGGTGAGCGGGGCGCGATGGGGCGAGTGATGATGCTAGCGGGGCGCGATGGGGTGAGCGGGGCGCGATGGGGCGAGTGATGATGCGAGCGGGGCGCGATGGGGTGAGCGGGGCGCGATGGGGCGAGTGATGATGCGAGCGGGGCGCGATGGGGTGAGCGGGGCGCGATGGGGCGAGTGATGATGTGAGCGGGGCGCGATGGGGTGAGCGGGGCGCGATGGGGCGAGTGATGATGCTAGCGGGGCGCGATGGGGTGAGTGATGATGTGTGGGGGGCGCGATGGTGTGTGGGGGGCGCGATGGTGTGTGGGGGGCGCGATGGTGTGTGGGGGGCGCGATGGGGTGTGGGGGGTGCGATGGTGTGTGGGGGGTGCGATGGGGCGAGTGATGATGTGAGCGGGGCGCGATGGGGCGAGTGATGATGTGAGCGGGGCGCGATGGGGTGAGCGGGGCGCGATGGGGCGAGTGATGATGTGAGCGGGGTGCGATGGGGCGAGTGATGATGTGAGCGGGGCGCGATGGGGTGAGCGGGGCGCGATGGGGCGAGTGATGATGCGAGCGGGGTGCGATGGGGTGTGAGCGGGGTGCGATGGGGTGAGCGGGGCGCGATGGGGCGAGTGATGATGCGAGCGGGGCGCGATGGGGTGTGAGCGGGGTGCGATGGGGTGAGCGGGGCGCGATGGGGCGAGTGATGATGCGAGCGGGGCGCGATGGGGCGAGTGATGATGCTAGCGGGGCGCGATGGGGTGAGCGGGGCGCGATGGGGCGAGTGATGATGCGAGCGGGGCGCGATGGGGTGAGCGGGGCGCGATGGGGCGAGTGATGATGCGAGCGGGGCGCGATGGGGCGAGTGATGATGCGAGCGGGGCGCGATGGGGTGAGCGGGGCGCGATGGGGCGAGTGATGATGTGAGCGGGGCGCGATGGGGTGAGCGGGGCGCGATGGGGCGAGTGATGATGCTAGCGGGGCGCGATGGGGTGAGTGATGATGTGTGGGGGGCGCGATGGGGTGTGGGGGGCGCGATGGGGTGTGGGGGGCGCGATGGTGTGTGGGGGGTGCGATGGTGTGTGGGGGGTGCGATGGGGCGAGTGATGATGTGAGCGGGGCGCGATGGGGTGAGCGGGGCGCGATGGGGCGAGTGATGATGCGAGCGGGGCGCGATGGGGTGAGCGGGGCGCGATGGGGCGAGTGATGATGCGAGCGGGGCGCGATGGGGTGAGCGGGGCGCGATGGGGCGAGTGATGATGCTAGCGGGGCGCGATGGGGTGAGTGATGATGTGAGCGGGGCGCGATGGGGTGAGCGGGGCGCGATGGGGTGAGTGATGATGTGAGCGGGGCGCGATGGGGTGAGCGGGGCGCGATGGGGTGAGTGATGATGTGAGCGGGGCGCGATGGGGCGAGTGATGATGCTAGCGGGGCGCGATGGGGTGAGTGATGATGTGAGCGGGGCGCGATGGGGTGAGCGGGGTGCGATGGGGCGAGTGATGATGCGAGCGGGGCGCAATGGGGCGAGTGATGATGCGAGCGGGGTGCGATGGGGCGAGTGATGATGCGAGCGGGGCGCGATGGGGTGAGCGGGACGCGATGGGGTGAGCGGGGCGCGATGGGGCGAGTGATGATGCGAGCGGGGCGCGATGGGGTGAGCGGGGCGCGATGGGGCGAGCGATGATGTGAGCGGGGCGCGTTGGGGGGTGTGCGGGGAGGAACAGTGGCACAATGGGGGGAACGGGTTGAGAGGAGGAACTGGGTGGGGGGAGCGGGGGCATGACGGGGAAGCGGGGGCATGACAGGGGGGCGGGGTGCCGAGGGGTGAACGGGGCGTGAGTCGGGGGGTGATGAGGCCAAGAAGCGCCAGTCGGGGTGATGAGGGCGAAGGAGCGCGGACCGGGGGAGGGTGTGACAAAGGGGCACAGATTGAGGGGGCAACAAGAGCAATAGGAGTGTTCCGGGGGTTGAGGGTAAATGGGTGTGTGTGGGGGTGGTGTGTGGAGTTGAGGGGGGATGAGAATGAAGGGGTGTGGGGGGGGGTTTGAGGACAAGGGTGGAGTGGGCAGGGAGTAAGGTTGGGGGGAGTGTGAGGGTTGGTTTGTGGGGTTGTGGAGAGTGCGAGGTGAGTGATTGTGTGGGTTGTTGAAGGTAGGGTGAGTGGGGAAGAGGGATGAGGGGTCAATACTAGCACTTCATTCTTATACAGTTTCCTTCAGTGATTTGGATGAACAGATTGGAGCTGTGGTCACTAAATGTGCTCATGACACAATGGTAGAAAGAAAGGTGAATTTTGACAAGGATACCACATCCCTATCAAAGGAAGTAGACGTGTGAAGTGAGTGGGTAAAGAACTGGCAAATGGTGTGTAATCTTGGAAAATGTGCAATTGTCCATTTTGGCAGAGAGAATAAGAAACAACATCTGAATGATGAGAAGTTGTGGAGCTCTGAAATACAAAGAGATTCGGGTTTCCCAGTGAATAAATCTAAGAACGCTAGTCTGTAGATTCAACAAATAATCAGGAAAGCTAATGGAATTATATGTTTTATTGCGAGGGGAATTGAATTACAAATGTCGGGAGGTTCTGCTTCAGTTATACAGGATATTAGTGTTTAACCATGTTTAGTACTGATCACCGTACTTAGAGCAGGATGTTAATGTGTTGGAAACAGTTCAGAGAAAGTTTACCAAACTAATCCCTGGAAGGAGTGGCTTGCCTTATGAGGAAAGGCTAGACAGTCTAAGCGTCTGAAGTTTAGAGGAGTTAGGGTAACTGAATTGAAACATCGACAATGCTGAGGGGGTTTGATTAGGTGGATATGGGAAAGGATGTTCTCTCTTGTGGGAGACTGTAGAACTGCAGTTCTGAGTTTAGAAACAAGTGGTTGCTCATTTAAAACTGATTATTTTGGGGGGAATTTTCTCTGAGGGTTGAGTCGTTGGAATTCCCTTCCTTTTTAAGAGACGATGGATGGTGAGTCTTTAAACGGTTTTAGGACAGAAGGAGATAGATTAGAATTGAATAATAAATACAGTGAAAAGCTGAATAAGTCACCTAAATAGAAATGATTATTGGGGACATACAGGAATGTAAAGTTGAGTGAGATTAAAATCAGATCAACCGTGATCTTAGTGAATAGCTGAGCAGTTGTTCCTTCTCTATATGTAAGTTGATTGGGATGGGAAAATCCAGGTAGGATGTTAGGGAGAAACTAGTTTCTGGATTAGTGGTGCTGGAAGAGCACAGCAATTCAGGCAGCATCCGAGGACAGGCAAAATCGACGTTTCGGGCAAAAGCCTTTCATCAGGAATAAAGGCAGAGAGCTTGAAGCATGGAGAGATAAGCTAGAGGAGGGTGGGGAGAGAGTAGCATAGAGTAGAGACTCCCTGAGATTCTTGTAGAGAGAGGAGGAAAACTTCTTCCTCGGATGCTGCCTGAATTGCTGTGCTCTTCCAGCACCACTAATCCAGAATCTGGTTTCCAGCATCTGCAGTGATTGTTTTTACCTCGTTGATTTTAACCCCGACTGCGAATCCTCTTGCAAGGATGCCTGCCTTGAAGAAGTTTTCCTCCTCTCTCTACAAGAATCTCAGGGGGTCTCTACTCTATGCTACTCTCTCCCCACCCTCCTCTAGCTTATCTCTCCATGCTTCAGGCTCTCTGCCTTTATTCCTGATGAAGGGCTTTTGCCCGAAACGTCGATTTTGCCTGTCCTCGGATGCTGCCTGAATTGCTGTGCTCTTCCAGCACCACTAATCCAGAGTCTGGTTTCCAGCATCTGCAGTCATTGTTTTTACCAGGGAGAAACTAGTGCCAGGGGTAACAGTTTCAAAATAAAAGTTTGCCCATTTAAGATGGACATGAAAGGTTTTGTTTATTTCTAAGGCAGAGGTAGGTAGATTGCAGACTAACAAGAGGGTCAGAGAACTCTTGGGAGTTGTGGGAATGTGTAGTTAAGGGCACATATGATCAGTCATAGGACAGACTCAGGGATGAAATGGCCAGCTCCTGTTGCTTGTTTGTATGTGCCCTGATCTGGGTTTCTTTAAAATTGAAGTGAATTGCTGCCTCCGGTGCTAGATCTGAGTGAGTAATAAATATGGAATAGAACTGAACTGGCCTCTTCTGTCTGCCTCCTGTTAAGGATGCTGCCTTGTGTTACGATGGGGAACCCAACAACTCGTACTCTGAGATCAACAGCAATGTTCTGTTCCGAGAAGGGGTGACGCTGCAAGGCCAGCCCACCTACACCCCCCGCCTGATCCTGATGGACCTCAAAGGTACAATACTCTTACACACAACATCTCACTCTCTTTAGGGAAAGTGAGTGGGGGGGGGGAAACTGAGGGATTATAGACAGGTTAACCATTGTACTCTTTGCTACCTTCCCCCACCCTCCTCCCTGACATATCACCTTCATCCCCACCCCCACTCTCCTATTGTACTCTATGCTACTTTCTCCCCAGCCCCACCCTCCTCTCATTTATCTCTCCACCCTTCAGGCTCTCTGCCTGTATCCCTGATGAAGGGCTTTTGCCCGAAACATCGATTTTCCTGTTCCTCGGATGCTGCCTGAACTACTGTGCTTTTGCAGCACCACTCTAATCCAGAATCTGGTTTCCAGCATCTGCAGTCATTGTTTTTACCTAGTCGAATATCATTGTCAGGAACTGACTAGAGTCTACCGTTAAACCTAAACACTTGCAGCTGTGCAGCTAATCAGAGCAAGCCATTTTGGGTTTGTAAAGGGTAGGTCACACGAGGGTGAATTTTTTTGGAGGTGATTCAAGATATGGACAAGGAAGGTGTCCGTGGATGTTATTTCGGGAGAGGTCAGGAATGGTTTGGATAAAGCACTTCATGTGTGACTGGTGCCTTGGGATGAATCTCCAGAACAGAGGGAATGTTGCCAACTTGATTCAGAAATTGGCAGATCGATGGGAGATACTGTGTCAGGGGACTGGACAGATTCTCAAGTTGGCACAATGGTACTCGTGGTGTCCCACAAAGATCCGTGTTGGGGTATTAGCAACTCGTTCTGTCCCTGAAGGACTTCGAAGCTGGGTGAGGAAGGCTCGTGTCCAGATTTGCAGATGACACAAAGATAGTCTGCACTGAGAGCAGTGTTGATGCAGGTCTAACATTACAAAGGGATAGGCTGCACTGTGAGCAGTGTTGATGCAGGTGTAACATTACAAAGGGATAGGCTGCACAGTGAGCAGTGTTGATGCAGGTGTAACATTACAAAGGGATAGGCTGCACTGTGAGCAGTGTTGATGCAGGTGTAACATTACAAAGGGATAGGCTGCACTGTGAGCAGTGTTGATGTCGGTGTAACATTACAAAGGGATAGGCTGCACTGTGAGCAGTGTTGATGCAGGTGTAACATTACAAAGGGATAGGCTGCACAGTGAGCAGTGTTGATGCAGGTGTAACATTACAAAGGGTTAGGCTGCACTGTGAGCAGTGTTGATGTCGGTGTAACATTACAAAGGGATAGGCTACACTGTGAGCAGTGTTGATGCAGGTGTAACATTACAAAGGGATAGGCTGCACTGTGAGCAGTGTTGATGCAGGTGTAACATTACAAAGGGGTAGGCTGCACTGTGAGCAGTGTTGATGCAGGTGTAACATTACAAAGGGATAGGCTGCACTGTGAGCAGTGTTGATGCAGGTGTAACATTACAAAGGGATAGGCTGCACTGTGAGCAGTGTTGATGCAGGTGTAACATTACAAAGGGGTAGGCTGCACTGTGAGCAGTGTTGATGCAGGTGTAACATTACAAAGGGATAGGCTGCACTGTGAGCAGTGTTGATGCAGGTGTAACATTACAATGGGATAGACTGCACTGTGAGCAGTGTTGATGCAGGTGTAACATTACAAAGGGATAGGCTGCACTGTGAGCAGTGTTGATGCAGGTGTAACATTACAAAGGGTTAGGCTGCACTGTGAGCAGTGTTGATGCAGGTGTAACATTACAAAGGGATAGGCTGCACTGTGAGCAGTGTTGATGCAGGTGTAACATTACAAAGGGGTAGGCTGCACTGTGAGCAGTGTTGATGCAGGTGTAACATTACAAAGGGATAGGCTGCACTGTGAGCAGTGTTGATGCAGGTGTAACATTACAAAGGGATAAGCTGCACTGTGAGCAGTGTTGATGCAGGTGTAACATTACAAAGGGATAGGCTGCACTGTGAGCAGTGTTGATGCAGGTGTAACATTACAAAGGGTTAGGCTGCACTGTGAGCAGTGTTGATGCAGGTGTAACATTACAAAGGGATAGGCTGCACTGTGAGCAGTGTTGATGCAGGTGTAACATTACAAAGGGATAGACTGCACTGAGCAGTGTTGATGCAGGTGTAACATTACAAAGGGATAGTCTGCACTGTGAGCAGTGTTGATGCAGGTGTAACATTACAAAGGGATAGGCTGCACTGTGAGCAGTGTTGATGCAGGTGTAACATTACAAAGGGATAGGCTGCACTGAGAGCAGTGTTGATGCAGGTGTAACATTACAAAGGGATAGGCTGCACTGAGAGCAGTGTTGATGCAGGTGTAACATTACAAAGGGATAGACTGCACTGTGAGCAGTGTTGATGCAGGTGTAACATTACAAAGGGATAGGCTGCACTGAGAGCAGTGTTGATGTCGGTGTAACATTACAAAGGGATAGGCTGCACTGTGAGCAGTGTCGATGTCGGTGTAACATTACAAAGGGTTAGGCTGCACTGAGAGCAGTGTTGATGTTGGTGTAACATTACAAAGGGTTAGGCTGCACTGTGAGCAGTGTTGATGCAGGTGTAACATTACAAAGGGATAGGCTGCACTGTGAGCAGTGTTGATGCAGGTGTAACATTACAAAGGGATAGGCTGCACTGTGAGCAGTGTTGATGCAGGTGTAACATTACAAAGGGATAGGCTGCACTGTGAGCAGTGTTGATGCAGGTGTAACATTACAAAGGGATAGGCTGCACTGTGAGCAGTGTTGATGTCGGTGTAACATTACAAAGGGATAGGCTGCACTGTGAGCAGTGTTGATGCAGGTGTAACATTACAAAGGTATAGACTGCACTGTGAGCAGTGTTGATGCAGGTGTAACATTACAAAGGGATAGACTGCACTGAGAGCAGTGTTGATGCAGGTGTAACATTACAAAGGGATAGGCTGCACTGAGAGCAGTGTTGATGTCGGTGTAACATTACAAAGGGATAGGCTGCACTGAGAGCAGTGTTGATGCAGGTGTAACATTACAAAGGGATAGGCTGCACTGTGAGCAGTGTTGATGCAGGTGTAAAATTACAAAGGGATAGGCTGCACTGTGAGCAGTGTTGATGCAGGTGTAACATTACAAAGGGATAGGCTGCACTGTGAGCAGTGTTGATGCAGGTGTAACATTACAAAGGGATAGGCTGCACTGTGAGCAGTGTTGATGTCGGTGTAACATTACAAAGGGATAGGCTGCACTGAGAGCAGTGTTGATGCAGGTGTAACATTACAAAGGGATAGGCTGCACTGTGAGCAGTGTTGATGCAGGTGTAACATTACAAAGGGATAGGCTGCACTGAGAGCAGTGTTGATGCAGGTGTAACATTACAAAGGGATAGACTGCACTGTGAGCAGTGTTGATGCAGGTGTAACATTACAAAGGGATAGACTGCACTGTGAGCAGTGTTGATGCAGGTGTAACATTACAAAGGGTTAGGCTGCACTGAGAGCAGTGTTGATGCAGGTGTAACATTACAAAGGGATAGGCTGCACAGTGAGCAGTGTTGATGCAGGTGTAACATTACAAAGGGATAGGCTGCACTGTGAGCAGTGTTGATGTCGGTGTAACATTACAAAGGGATAGGCTGCACTGTGAGCAGTGTCGATGTCGGTGTAACATTACAAAGGGATAGGCTGCACTGTGAGCAGTGTTGATGCAGGTGTAACATTACAAAGGGATAGGCTGCACTGTGAGCAGTGTTGATGCAGGTGTAACATTACAAAGGGATAGGCTGCACTGTGAGCAGTGTTGATGCAGGTGTAACATTACAAAGGGATAGGCTGCACTGTGAGCAGTGTTGATGCAGGTGTAACATTACAAAGGGATAGGCTGCACAGTGAGCAGTGTTGATGCAGGTGTAACATTACAAAGGGATAGACTGCACTGTGAGCAGTGTTGATGCAGGTGTAACATTACAAAGGGTTAGGCTGCACTGAGAGCAGTGTTGATGCAGGTGTAACATTACAAAGGGATAGGCTGCACTGTGAGCAGTGTTGATGCAGGTGTAACATTACAAAGGGATAGACTGCACTGTGAGCAGTGTTGATGCAGGTGTAACATTACAAAGGGATAGACTGCACTGTGAGCAGTGTTGATGCAGGTGTAACATTACAAAGGGATAGGCTGCACAGTGAGCAGTGTTGATGCAGGTGTAACATTACAAAGGGATAGGCTGCACTGTGAGCAGTGTTGATGTCGGTGTAACATTACAAAGGGATAGGCTGCACTGTGAGCAGTGTCGATGTCGGTGTAACATTACAAAGGGATAGGCTGCACTGTGAGCAGTGTTCATGCAGGTGTAACATTACAAAGGGTTAGGCTGCACTGTGAGCAGTGTTGATGCCGGTGTAACATTACAAAGGGATAGGCTGCACTGTGAGCAGTGTTCATGCAGGTGTAACATTACAAAGGGATAGGCTGCACTGTGAGCAGTGTTGATGCAGGTGTAACATTACAAAGGGGTAGGCTGCACTGTGAGCAGTGTTGATGCAGGTGTAACATTACAAAGGGATAGGCTGCACTGTGAGCAGTGTTGATGCAGGTGTAACATTACAAAGGGATAGACTGCACTGTGAGCAGTGTTGATGCAGGTGTAACATTACAAAGGGATAGGCTGCACTGTGAGCAGTGTTGATGCAGGTGTAACATTACAAAGGGATAGGCTGCACTGTGAGCAGTGTTGATGTCGGTGTAACATTACAAAGGGATAGGCTGCACTGTGAGCAGTGTTGATGCAGGTGTAACATTACAAAGGGGTAGGCTGCACTGTGAGCAGTGTTGATGCAGGTGTAACATTACAAAGGGATAGACTGCACTGTGAGCAGTGTTGATGCAGGTGTAACATTACAAAGGGATAGGCTGCACTGAGAGCAGTGTTGATGTCGGTGTAACATTACAAAGGGATAGGCTGCACTGTGAGCAGTGTCGATGTCGGTGTAACATTACAAAGGGTTAGGCTGCACTGAGAGCAGTGTTGATGTTGGTGTAACATTACAAAGGGTTAGGCTGCACTGTGAGCAGTGTTGATGCAGGTGTAACATTACAAAGGGTTAGGCTGCACTGTGAGCAGTGTTGATGCCGGTGTAACATTACAAAGGGATAGGCTGCACTGTGAGCAGTGTTGATGCAGGTGTAACATTACAAAGGGATAGGCTGCACTGAGAGCAGTGTTGATGTCGGTGTAACATTACAAAGGGATAGGCTGCACTGTGAGCAGTGTCGATGTCGGTGTAACATTACAAAGGGTTAGGCTGCACTGAGAGCAGTGTTGATGTTGGTGTAACATTACAAAGGGTTAGGCTGCACTGTGAGCAGTGTTGATGCAGGTGTAACATTACAAAGGGTTAGGCTGCACTGTGAGCAGTGTTGATGCCGGTGTAACATTACAAAGGGATAGGCTGCACTGTGAGCAGTGTTGATGCAGGTGTAACATTACAAAGGGATAGGCTGCACTGTGAGCAGTGTTGATGTCGGTGTAACATTACAAAGGGATAGGCTGCACTGTGAGCAGTGTTGATGCAGGTGTAACATTACAAAGGGATAGGCTGCACTGTGAGCAGTGTTGATGCAGGTGTAACATTACAAAGGGATAGGCTGCACTGTGAGCAGTGTTGATGCAGGTGTAACATTACAAAGGGATAGGCTGCACTGTGAGCAGTGTTGATGTCGGTGTAACATTACAAAGGGATAGGCTGCACTGTGAGCAGTGTTGATGCAGGTGTAACATTACAAAGGGATAGGCTGCACTGTGAGCAGTGTTGATGCAGGTGTAACATTACAAAGGGTTAGGCTGCACTGTGAGCAGTGTTCATGCAGGTGTAACATTACAAAGGGTTAGGCTGCACTGTGAGCAGTGTTGATGCCGGTGTAACATTACAAAGGGATAGGCTGCACTGTGAGCAGTGTTGATGCAGGTGTAACATTACAAAGGGGTAGGCTGCACTGTGAGCAGTGTTGATGCAGGTGTAACATTACAAAGGGATAGGCTGCACTGTGAGCAGTGTTGATGTCGGTGTAACATTACAAAGGGATAGGCTGCACTGTGAGCAGTGTTGATGCAGGTGTAACATTACAAAGGGGTAGGCTGCACTGTGAGCAGTGTTGATGCAGGTGTAACATTACAAAGGGATAGACTGCACTGTGAGCAGTGTTGATGCAGGTGTAACATTACAAAGGGATAGACTGCACTGTGAGCAGTGTTGATGTCGGTGTAACATTACAAAGGGATAGACTGCACTGTGAGCAGTGTTGATGCAGGTGTAACATTACAAAGGGATAGGCTGCACTGTGAGCAGTGTTGATGCAGGTGTAACATTACAAAGGGATAGGCTGCACTGTGAGCAGTGTTGATGTCGGTGTAACATTACAAAGGGATAGGCTGCACTGTGAGCAGTGTCGATGTCGGTGTAACATTACAAAGGGATAGGCTGCACTGTGAGCAGTGTTGATGCAGGTGTAACATTACAAAGGGATAGGCTGCACTGTGAGCAGTGTTGATGCAGGTGTAACATTACAAAGGGATAGGCTGCACTGTGAGCAGTGTTGATGCAGGTGTAACATTACAAAGGGATAGGCTGCACTGTGAGCAGTGTTGATGCAGGTGTAACATTACAAAGGGATAGGCTGCACTGTGAGCAGTGTTGATGTCGGTGTAACATTACAAAGGGATAGGCTGCACTGTGAGCAGTGTTGATGCAGGTGTAACATTACAAAGGGATAGGCTGCACTGTGAGCAGTGTTGATGCAGGTGTAACATTACAAAGGGTTAGGCTGCACTGTGAGCAGTGTTCATGCAGGTGTAACATTACAAAGGGTTAGGCTGCACTGTGAGCAGTGTTGATGCCGGTGTAACATTACAAAGGGATAGGCTGCACTGTGAGCAGTGTTGATGCAGGTGTAACATTACAAAGGGGTAGGCTGCACTGTGAGCAGTGTTGATGCAGGTGTAACATTACAAAGGGATAGGCTGCACTGTGAGCAGTGTTGATGTCGGTGTAACATTACAAAGGGATAGGCTGCACTGTGAGCAGTGTTGATGCAGGTGTAACATTACAAAGGGGTAGGCTGCACTGTGAGCAGTGTTGATGCAGGTGTAACATTACAAAGGGATAGACTGCACTGTGAGCAGTGTTGATGCAGGTGTAACATTACAAAGGGATAGACTGCACTGTGAGCAGTGTTGATGTCGGTGTAACATTACAAAGGGATAGACTGCACTGTGAGCAGTGTTGATGCAGGTGTAACATTACAAAGGGATAGGCTGCACTGTGAGCAGTGTTGATGCAGGTGTAACATTACAAAGGGATAGGCTGCACTGTGAGCAGTGTTGATGTCGGTGTAACATTACAAAGGGATAGGCTGCACTGTGAGCAGTGTCGATGTCGGTGTAACATTACAAAGGGATAGGCTGCACTGTGAGCAGTGTTGATGCAGGTGTAACATTACAAAGGGATAGGCTGCACTGAGAGCAGTGTTGATGCAGGTGTAACATTACAAAGGGATAGGCTGCACTGTGAGCAGTGTCGATGTCGGTGTAACATTACAAAGGGATAGACTGCACTGTGAGCAGTGTTGATGCAGGTGTAACATTACAAAGGGGTAGGCTGCACTGTGAGCAGTGTTGATGTAGTTGTAACATTACAAAGGGATAGACTGCACTGTGAGCAGTGTTGATGCAGGTGTAACATTACAAAGGGATAGACTGCACTGTGAGCAGTGTTGATGCAGGTGTAACATTACAAAGGGATAGGCTGCACTGAGAGCAGTGTTGATGTCGGTGTAACATTACAAAGGGATAGGCTGCACTGTGAGCAGTGTCGATGTCGGTGTAACATTACAAAGGGTTAGGCTGCACTGAGAGCAGTGTTGATGTTGGTGTAACATTACAAAGGGTTAGGCTGCACTGTGAGCAGTGTTGATGCAGGTGTAACATTACAAAGGGTTAGGCTGCACTGTGAGCAGTGTTGATGCCGGTGTAACATTACAATGGGATAGGCTGCACTGTGAGCAGTGTTGATGCAGGTGTAACATTACAAAGGGATAGGCTGCACTGTGAGCAGTGTTGATGCAGGTGTAACATTACAAAGGGATAGGCTGCACTGTGAGCAGTGTTGATGCAGGTGTAACATTACAAAGGGATAGGCTGCACTGTGAGCAGTGTTGATGCAGGTGTAACATTACAAAGGGATAGGCTGCACTGTGAGCAGTGTTGATGCAAGTGTAACATTACAAAGGGATAGGCTGCACTGTGAGCAGTGTTGATGCAGGTGTAACATTACAAAGGGATAGGCTGCACTGTGAGCAGTGTTGATGTCGGTGTAACATTACAAAGGGATAGGCTGCACTGTGAGCAGTGTTGATGCAGGTGTAACATTACAAAGGTATAGACTGCACTGTGAGCAGTGTTGATGCAGGTGTAACATTACAAAGGGATAGGCTGCACTGTGAGCAGTGTTGATGCAGGTGTAACATTACAAAGGGATAGACTGCACTGTGAGCAGTGTTGATGCCGGTGTAACATTACAAAGGGATAGGCTGCACTGTGAGCAGTGTTGATGCAGGTGTAACATTACAAAGGGATAGGCTGCACTGTGAGCAGTGTTGATGCAGGTGTAACATTACAAAGGGATAGGCTGCACTGTGAGCAGTGTTGATGTCGGTGTAACATTACAAAGGGATAGGCTGCACTGAGAGCAGTGTTGATGCAGGTGTAACATTACAAAGGGATAGACTGCACTGTGAGCAGTGTTGATGCAGGTGTAACATTACAAAGGGATAGGCTGCACTGTGAGCAGTGTTGATGTCGGTGTAACATTACAAAGGGATAGGCTGCACTGTGAGCAGTGTCGATGTCGGTGTAACATTACAAAGGGATAGGCTGCACTGTGAGCAGTGTTGATGCAGGTGTAACATTACAAAGGGATAGACTGCACTGTGAGCAGTGTCGATGTCGGTGTAACATTACAAAGCGATAGGCTGCACTGTGAGCAGTGTTGATGCAGGTGTAACATTACAAAGGGATAAGCTGCACTGTTCAATCAATTATTCATTTGGGAAACAGTAATGAATAGCTTCCATTAGACAGTGGGAGACGTGAACTCGCCCATCAGTTATGCTCTTGGAGTACAGCAAGGGGCTGAATGGCCTGCTTTTTCTGTATTCTATTGACCACCGGTAATTTCTGGGTCAAAGTCCTAGAATTCCCTCCCTGACAGCACTATGGGTTAATCCTGAGTACATAGACTGCAGCAGTTCAAGAAGGCAGCTCGCCCCCAGCTTCTCAAGGGAAACTAGGGACGGGTAATAAATGCCCATATCCCACAATGAATTTATTTTTTTAAAAGGTTTACTTCCCCGTCTCCTTGCAGCCAGGTTCAGAGACTTCCTCTGCATCAGTTTTGAAGGATTGGTGTCTGATATTGGATATGAGAAAATGAGGTTCCCTCACCACTTTTGGCAGGCGTGAAGGCTAAAATTGGTTTGATTTATTGTAGTCACATGCCTACCTACAGTGAAGAGTTCTGTTTTACGAGCAGTACAGGCAGATCATAGAAATTGATTCACAGTGCAGCAGGGACCTACAGTAATTGGATGATTTGATGTATCTTGCAGGGAGTTTGAGCAGTCTGAAGCAGGAGGGAGCTCTGTACGGCGTTAGTCAGACTGAACCTGCACTAACATGGTAAGGAACAAAGCCTGCTAAAGGCCATTCAGTGGTTACCTTATCTTTCTGTTTTTCTCACTAATGCCCCTCGTATGTCTGACTGTAACACTCAGACCCTGAATGATACACCCAGCACAGGGACAGTCTGACTGTAACCCCCAGGCCCTGACTGATACACGCAGCTCAGGGACGTGTACTCTACCCAGTGCATGATCTCAGCAGTGTTGCAAGCCTCGCTGGTGTTTGTGACTGTCCATTCCTGCCGGCCCTGCTTCCATCGCCTCAGTTATCCTGAGCTCTGGATGGGTGAGGTTTTACAGAGTGCAGGGTTTGGACTGGATTGAAGAATCTTTCACATGTTTGTTGAATACAGGAAGGGGAGCCTGAGTGTACACAAGGAGGATCCCGTGGTGAAGAATCAGTTTCTACAGCAGCTTGACAGGCTTGGGGTGAGTATTTCTCACTCTGGTTTTGTCTTGGGGACTCTCCTTTCTTGTTGTTTTCACCATCTGTTTTATAAAGCAGGATGTGCAGAGCACTGTCTAGTGTCCCAGTAGTCCCAGCACTGTGTTTAAATCCATTCTGGTACAGAATCTTATTGTCTTCCATTGTTCACTGGATGTGTGTGACCCTGTTAGGCTCAGTATTTATTGTCCCTCCCTCATTTCCTCTGACAGAATGGTGGATGATTCAGTTTCTGAACTGTATCTGAGTGACTTTCTCCAGCCATTTCGGAGGGTAGCGCGAGTCAACCACATTGCCGTAAGTGTGGAGTCATGTGTAGGCCCAGACAGGGTCGAATTGGCAGATTTCCCTCCCTAAAGGGCCTCAGTGAATCAGATGGGCTTTTTTTTACAACAATGCAATAGTGGGATGGTCCCTGTCATTCAGACCAGCTCCTGATTTTGGGCTAATATTAATTTGTGTGGAGATTAGAGTTCCTGTTTCTGGATCATGAGGGGCAGGAGTCTGGGTGCTGACTCTCTACAGCATCCAGCACAGCATATCCCATGGTGGTGGTGATCATCTTCCTTTAGGCTGTGGGGTGAGCTCTGCTGTCCAGTGAAGCCTGGAGGGATGTAAACATGGTGGTCCCCTTCACTGCTCTGTAGTAGCAGTGTCTTGGATCATACAGGGCCTGACTTCCCAGTTTGTAAAGATCACAGTGCAGGGGGCTGTAGTAAACAGTGAGGACGAGAGTTATACACCTCAGGCATGGGCAGGCCATTTCCTGCTGCTGAGAAACCTGTTGAAATGATCCACTTTATTCAGAAACAACTAAATGATCCCATTTTAAAGGGGATACAGGGGAGGTAAACCTAGGGATACAGAAATCCTACACAGACAGGTGGAGAAAGTGCGATTTTAAAAACAAAAAAAAAGTAGATCAGATCCTTGACTTTATTCACAGAGGAACTGTAGATGCGGGTTGAGCCTTCACTGGAAAATTGTGACCAACCCTTGGTCCCACACTTGAGGGAAGGTGTCAAGAGCCTTGGACAGGGTACAGGGTGAAGAGCTTGAATTCACATGGAGACACTAAAGGGGCTAGGGTTGTTCACCTCAGAGCAGAGAAGGCTCAGGGGATATTTGATCAACATGTTTTTTTCCATGCACGGGATGTTGGTTGCACTAGCCAGGCGAGTATTTATTACCTGTCCTGAATTGCTCAGGGGGCAGTTAGGTGTCAAACAGATTGCTGTGGATCTGGAGTCACATGGAGGCCAGACCAGGTAATAATGGCAGTTTCCTTCCGTCACAGACATTACGGACTAAGGTTGGGGTTTATGTCAATCAGCGATGGTTTCGCGGCCATCATTAGACCGATTCCAGATCTTTATTGAAATGCCACTATCTGCCATGGCAGGATTTTAATCCAGGTCCCCAGAACATTCCCAGGGTCTCTGGATTAATAGTCTAGGGATAGAATCAAGAGGCCATTACCTCCCCAATCTGAGAGCAGAGGGACTGGATACAGTGAATATCCAGGAAGGGGATAGAGTGTACAGGTGATCAGGTGACTCAAGTCCCAACTGCTTGCTCCAGAGGTTCAGTTCGGGGATTACAGATCCCATCACAAAATCCAAAGGGAGATGACCCAGCCCACCGCCAACTCCCAATTCATCGGTCATGCTTGGGATAGGCATTTTTGTGTGATCTTGCTATATTCAACAGATGTGTTTGTGTAGGGGTTACATGGGGATGTATATGACCTGTAGGTTCTGAGGCTTGACAAAAAAGCTGGTTCCTCCGGTTCACTGCTTTCTGTTGTTTTGTCTTCCCTCAGGATGAGCTGAACTCCAACTCCAACTCCAGACCATTCCAAGGAGAGGAAAGTGAGTGGCTTCTCTCCCAGCCATCCACAGGCGTTAGTAATGCTGCTTCCTGTTTGTGTTTCAGCTGGTGCACCGACACCCTTCCAGAAGCCCAATCGGCTATGCATAGGCACATTGCCAAATGCTCACACAGGCACACACAGACAGACACAATCATTCTCTCACACACACACACACACACAGACACGCGCTCTCTCTCTCGCGCTCTCTCTCGCGCGCTCTCTCTCGCGCGCTCTCTCTCTCGCGCTCTCTCTCTCGCGCTCTCTCTCTCGCGCTCTCTCTCTCGCGCTCTCTCTCTCGCGCTCTCTCTCTCGCGCTCTCTCTCTCGCGCTCTCTCTCTCGCGCTCTCTCTCTCGCGCTCTCTCTCTCGCGCTCTCTCTCTCGCGCTCTCTCTCGCGCGCTCTCTCTCTCGCGCTCTCTCTCTCGCGCTCTCTCTCTCGCGCTCTCTCTCGCGCGCTCTCTCTCGCGCGCTCTCTCTCGCGCGCTCTCTCTCTCGCGCTCTCTCTCTCGCGCTCTCTCTCTCGCGCTCTCTCTCTCGCGCTCTCTCTCGCGCGCACTCTCTCGCGCGCTCTCGTTCTCACTCTCACTCACTCGCACATACATACACATACACACACGCACACACACACACTGCCAAATGCTGACACACACACAAACGTGCACGTACACGCTCATAGCCAAAGGCTGACACGCACACACAGAAACGCGTGCGCACATACACACATACGCACACAGACACAGAAACACATGCACGTCGGCACGCGCACACAAACACACATACAGCCAAATATTGGCACGCACACACTGCAAAATGCTGACACACATGTAGGCGCACGCGCACACAAAATCACACATGTGTAGGCACACTGCCAAATGCTGACACACACACACAAGTGCACACATACCTTCCACCCATGTGCCCCAGCAGCCAGCCCATTCTAACCTTATTTGTTTTGATAGGAGCTGCAGCAGTGCCTGGGGCTGAGAGAGCCCTCAACTTATCACAGAGCAGCTACAGGCTGGAGGACAGTGTCGGGGTGTGGTCCGACTACCTGAGAGTGCACCTTCACCCAAAGACTATCTCTGTCATCCAGCAATACAACCACAGCAGGTGAGCCAGCTCAGACCCGGAGGGGGAGTATGAAGAGAGTAGTCAGACCACACTGTGCGGTGCTGATTGATCTCTTGTGTTGTGCTTTCGTACACACAGCACCTCCGATCGATTTGAAGCTTTTGGATTTGGTGAGAAGCTGATCCGTGATCCTTTGTTCCTGGATGATTTTGAGGACAGGCTGCACTTCTACATTGAAGAATGTGACTATTTGCAGGTACATTACCCCATCGCCCAGTCAGCCAGTCGGTCAGTGCTCGTCGACAGCACCATGCTCAGTTAATGCTCTGTTCCCTAGGACAGCCTGCTCTCAGTTAATGCTCTGTTCGCTGGGACAGCCTGCTCTCAGTTAATGCTCTGTTCCCTAGGACAGCCTGCTCTCAGTTAATGCTCTGTTCGCTGGGACAGCCTGCTCTCAGTTAATGCTCTGTTCCCTAGGACAGCCTGCTCTCAGTTAATGCTCTGTTCCCTGGGACAGCCTGCTCTCAGTTAATGCTCTGTTCCCCATTCCCTGGGACAGCCTGCTCTCAGTTAATGCTCTGTTCCCTGGGACAGCCTGCTCTCAGTTAATGCTCTGTCCCCTGGGACAGCCTGCTCTCAGTTAATGCTCTGTCCCATCTACCCTGTGACAGCCCGATCTCAGTTAATGCTCTGTTCCCTGTCCACTGGGAAGCCTGCTCTCAGTTAATGCTCTGTTCCCTAGAACAGCCTGCTCTCAGTTAATGCTCTGTTCCCTGGGACAGCCTGCTCTCAGTTAATGCTCTGTTCCCTGGGACAGCCTGCAGTCAGTTAATGCTCTGCTCCCTGGGACAGCCTGCTCTCAGTTAATGCTCTGTTCCCTGGGACAGCCTGCAGTCAGTTAATGCTCTGCTCCCTGAGACAGCCTGCTCTCAGTTAATGCTCTGTTCCCCATTCCCTGGGACAGCCTGCTCTCAGTTAATACTCTGTTCCCTGGGACAGCCTGCTGTCAGTTAATGCTCTGTTCCCTGGGACAGCCTGCTGTCAGTTAATGCTCTGTTCCCTGGGACAGCCTGATCTCAGTTAATGCTCTGTTCCCTGGGACAGCCTGATCTCAGTTAATGCTCTGTTCCCTGGGACAGCCTGATCTCAGTTAATGCTCTGTTCCCTGGGACAGCCTGATCTCAGTTAATGCTCTGTTCCCTGGGACAGCCTGCTCTTAGTTAATGCTCTGTTCCCTGGTGCTCTGTTCCCTGGGACAGCCTGCTCTCAGTTAATGCTCTGTTCCCTGGGACAGCCTGCTGTCAGTTAATGCTCTGTTCCCTGGGATAGCCTGATCTCAGTTAATGCTCTGTCCCCTGGGACAGCCTGATCTCAGTTAATGCTCTGTTCCCTGGGATAGCCTGCTCTCAGTTATTGCTCTGTCCCCTGGGACAGCCTGATCTCAGTTAATGCTCTGTGCCCTGGGACAGCCTGCTCACAGTTCATGCTCTGTTCCCATGGACAGCCTGTTCTCAGTTAATACTTTGTTACCTAAAACAGCCAGCTCTCAGTTAATGCTCTGTTCCCTGAGACAGCCTGCTCTCAGTTAATGCTCTGTTCCCTGGGACAGCCTGCTCTCAGTTAATGCTCTGTCCCATCTACCCTGTGACAGCCCGATCTCAGTTAATGCTCTGTTCCCTGTCCACTGGGAAGCCTGCTCTCATTTAATGCTCTGTTCCCTGGAACGCCTGCTCTCAGTTAATGTTCTGTTCCCTGGGGCAGCCTGCTCTCAGTTAATGCTCTGTTCCCTGGGACAGCTTGGTCTCAGTTAATGCTCTGTTCCCTGGGACAGCTTGGTCTCAGTTAATGCTCTGTTCCCTGGCACAGCCTGCTCTCAGTTAATGCAATGTTCCCTGGGACAGCCTGCTTTCAGTTAATGCTCTGTTCCCTGGGACAGCTTGGTCTCAGTGAATGCTCTGTTCCCTGGCACAGCCTGCTCTCATTTAGTGCAATGTTCCCTGGGACAGCCTGCTTTCAGTTAATGCTCTGTTCTCTGGGACAGCTTGCAGTCAGTTAATGCTCTGTTCCCTGGGACAGCTTGGTCTCAGTTAATGCTCTGTTCCCTGGGACAGCTTGGTCTCAGTTAATGCTCTGTTCCCTGGCACAGCCTGCTCTCAGTTAATGCAATGTTCCCTGGGACAGCCTGCTCTCAGTTAATGCTCTGTTCCCCATTCCCTGGGACAGCCTGCTCTCAGTTATTACTCTGTTTCCTGGGACAGCCTGCTGTCAGTTAATGCTCTGTTTCCTGGGACAGCCTGATCTCAGTTAATGCTCTGTTCCCTGAGACAGCCTGATCTCAGTTAATGCTCTGTTCTCTGGGACGGCCTGCTCTCAGTTAATGCTCTGTTCCCTGGCACAGCCTGCAGTCAGTTAATGCTCTGTTCCCTGGGACAGCCTGTTCTCAGTTAATGCTCTGTTCCCTTCTCCCTGGGGCAGCCTGCTCTCAGTTAATGCTCTGTTCCCTGGGACAGCCTGCTCTCAATTAAATGCTCTGTTCCCTGGTGCTGTGTTCCCTGGGACAGCCTGCTCTCAGTTAATGCTCTTTTCCCTGGGACAGCCTGCTCTCAGTTAATGCTCTGTTCCTCATTCCATGGGACAGCCTGCTCTCAGTTAATGCTCTGTTCCCTAGAACAGCCTGCTCTCAGTTAATGCTCTGTTCCCTGGGACAGCCTGCTCTCAGTTAATGCTCTGTTCCATCTTCCCTGGGACAGCCTGTTCTCAGTTAATGCTCTGTTCCCTGGGACAGCCTGCTCTCAGTTAATGCTCTGTTCCATCTTCCCTGGGACAGCCTGCTCTCAGTTAATGCTCTGTTCCCTGGGACAGCCTGCTCTCAGTTAATGCTCTGTTCCATCTTCCCTGGGACAGCCTGGTCTCAGTTAATGCTCTGTTCCATCTTCCCTGGGACAGCCTGCTCTCAGTAAATGCTCTGTTCCCTGGGTCAGCCTGCTCTCAGTTAATGCTCTGTTCCCTGGTGCTGTGTTCCCTGGGACAGCCTGCTCTCAGTTAATGCTCTGTTCCCTGGTGCTGTGTTCCCTGGGACAGCCTGCTCTCAGTTAATGCTCTGTTCCCTGGGACAGCCTGATCTCAGTTAATGCTCTGTTCCCTGGGACAGCCTGCTCTCATTTAATGCTCTGTTCCCTGGGACAGCCTGATCTCGGTTAATGCTCTGCTCCCTGGGACAGCCTGCTGTCAGTTAATGCTCTGTTCCCTGGGACAGCCTGCTCTCATTTAATGCTCTGTTCCCTAGAACAGCCTGCTCTCAGTTAATGCTCTGTTCCCTAGAACAGCCTGCTCTCAGTTAATGCTCTGTTCCCTGAGACAGCCTGCTCTCAGTTAATGCTCTGTTCCCTGGGACAGCCTGCTCTCAGTTAATGCTCTGTTCCCTGGGACAGCCTGCTCTCAATTAATGCTCTGTTCCCTAGAACAGCCTGCTCTCAGTTAATGCTCTGTTCCCTGGGACAGCCTGCTCTCAGTTAATGCTCTGTTCCCTGGGACAGCCTGCTCTCAGTTAATGCTCTGTTCCCTGGGACAGCCTGCTCTCAGTTAATGCTCTGTTCCCTGGGACAGCCTGCTCTCAGTTAATGCTCTGTTCCCTGGGACAGCCTGCTCTCAGTTAATGCTCTGTTCCCTGGGACAGCCTGCTGTCAGTTAATGCTCTGTTCCCTGGGACAGCCTGCTGTCAGTTAATGCTCTGTTCCCTGGGACAGCCTGCTGTCAGTTAATGCTCTGTTCCCTGGGACAGCCTGCTGTCAGTTAATGCTCTGTTCCCTGGGACAGCCTGCTGTCAGTTAATGCTATGTTCCCTTCTCCCTGGGGCAGACTGCTCTCAGTTAATGCTCTGTTCCCTGGGACAGCCTGCTCTCAGTTAATGCTCTGTTCCCTGGGACAGCCTGATCTCGGTTAATGCTCTGTTCCCTGGGACAGCCTGCTCTCAGTTAATGCTCTGTTCCCTGGGACAGCCTGCTCTCAGTTAATGCTCTGTTCCCTAGAACAGCCTGCTCTCAGTTAATGCTCTGTTCCCTGGGACAGCCTGCTGTCAGTTAATGCTCTGTTCCCTGGGACAGCCTGCTGTCAGTTAATGCTCTGTTCCCTGGGACAGCCTGCTGTCAGTTAATGCTCTGTTCCCTGGGACAGCTTGCTGTCAGTTAATGCTCTGTTCCCTGGGACAGCTTGGTCTCAGTTAATGCTCTGTTCCCCATTCCCTGGGACAGCCTGCTCTCAGTTATTCCTCTGTCCCCTGGGACTGCCTGATCTCAGTTAATGCTCTGTTCCCTGGGACAGCCTGCTCTCAGTTAATGCTCTGTTCCCTGGCACAGCCTGCTCTCAGTTAATGCTCTGTTCCATCTTCCCTGGGACAGCCTGCTCTCAGTAAATGCTCTGTTCCCTGGGTCAGCCTGCTCTCAGTTAAATTTCTGTTCCCTGGTGCTGTGTTCCCTGGGACAGCCTGCTCTCAGTTAATGCTCTGTTCCCTGGGACATCCTGATCTCAGTTAATGCTCTGTTCCCTAGAACAGCCTGCTCTCAGTTAATGCTCTATTCCCTGGGTCAGCCTGCTCTCAGTTAATGCTCTGTTCCATCTTCCCTGGGACAGCCTGCTCTCAGTAAATGCTCTGTTCCCTGGGTCAGCCTGCTCTCAGTTAATGCTCTGTTCCCTGGTGCTGTGTTCCCTGGGACAGCCTGCCCTCAGTTAATGCTCTGTTCCCTGGGACAGCCTGCTGTCAGTTAATGCTCTGTTCCCTGGGACAGCCTGCTCTCAGTTTCTGCTCTGTCCACAGGGACAGCCTGCTCTCAGTTAATGCTGTGTTTCCTCGGAGAGCCTGCTGTCAGTTAATGCTCTGTTCCCTGTCCCCTGGAATACCCTGCTCTCAATTAATGCTCTGTACCGTGTTCCCTGGGACAGCCTGATCTCAGTTAATGCTCTGTTCCCTGTCCCCTTGGACAGCCTGCTCTCTGTCATTCCTCTGTTACCTGGGACAGCCTGTCCTCAGTTAATGCTCTGTTCCCTGTCCACTGGGACAGCCTGATCTCAGTTAATGCTCTGTTCCCTGGGACAGCCTGCCCTCAGTTAATGCTCTGTTCCCTGGGACAGGCTGTTCTCAGTTAATGCTCTGTTCCCTGTCCCCTCGGACAGCCTGCTCTCAATTAATGCTCTGTACCGTGTTCCCTGGGACAGCCTGCCCTCAGTTAATGCTCTGTTCCCTGGGACAGCCTGCTCTCAGTTAATGCTCTGTTCCCTGGGACAGCCTGCCCTCAGTTACTGCTCTGTTCCCTAGAACAGCCTGCTCTCAGTTAATGCTCTGTTCCCCGTTCCCTGGGACAGCCTGCTCTCAGATAATGCTCTGTTCCCTGGGACAGCCTGCTCTCAGTTAATGCTGTGTTCCCCGTTCCCTGGCACAGCCTGCAGTCAGTTAATGCTCTGTTCCCTGGCACAGCCTGCAGTCAGTTAATGCTCTGTTCCCTGGGACAGCCTGCTCTCTGTTAATGCTCTCTTCCCTGGGACAGCCTGCTCTCAGTTAATGCTCTGTTCCCTGGGACAGCCTGCTCTCAGTTAATGCTCTGTTCCCTGGGACAGCCTGATCTCAGTTAATGCTCTGTTCCCTGGGACATCCTGATCTCAGTTAATGCTCTGTTCCCTCGAACAGCCTCCCTGGGACAGCCTGCTGTCAGTTAATGCTCTGTTCCCTGGGACAGCCTGCTCTCAGTTAATGCTCTGTTCCCTGGGACAGCCTGCTCTCAGTTAATGCTGTGTTCCCTGGGACAGCCTGCTCTTAGTTAATGCTCTGTCCCCTGGGACAGCCTGCTCTCAGTTAATGCTCTGTTCCCCATTCCCTGGGACAGCCTGCTCTCAGTTATTCCTCTGTCCCCTGGGACAGCCTGATCTCAGTTCATGCTCTGTTCCCTAGAACAGCCTGCTCTCAGTTAATGCTCTGTTCCCTGGGACAGCCTGCTCTCAGTTAATGCTCTGTTCCATCTTCCCTGGGACAGCCTGCTCTCAGTTAATGCTCTGTTCCCTGGGACAGCCTGCTCTCAGTTAATGCTCTGTTCCCTGGGACAGGCTGTTCTCAGTTAATGCTCTGTTCCCTGTCCCCTCGGACAGCCTGCTCTCAATTAATGCTCTGTACCGTGTTCCCTGGGACAGCCTGCCCTCAGTTAATGCTCTGTTCCCTGGGACAGCCTGCTCTCAGTTAATGCTCTGTTCCCTGGGACAGCCTGCCCTCAGTTACTGCTCTGTTCCCTAGAACAGCCTGCTCTCAGTTAATGCTCTGTTCCCCGTTCCCTGGGACAGCCTGCTCTCAGATAATGCTCTGTTCCCTGGGACAGCCTGCTCTCAGTTAATGCTGTGTTCCCCGTTCCCTGGCACAGCCTGCAGTCAGTTAATGCTCTGTTCCCTGGCACAGCCTGCAGTCAGTTAATGCTCTGTTCCCTGGGACAGCCTGCTCTCTGTTAATGCTCTCTTCCCTGGGACAGCCTGCTCTCAGTTAATGCTCTGTTCCCTGGGACAGCCTGCTCTCAGTTAATGCTCTGTTCCCTGGGACAGCCTGATCTCAGTTAATGCTCTGTTCCCTGGGACATCCTGATCTCAGTTAATGCTCTGTTCCCTCGAACAGCCTCCCTGGGACAGCCTGCTGTCAGTTAATGCTCTGTTCCCTGGGACAGCCTGCTCTCAGTTAATGCTCTGTTCCCTGGGACAGCCTGCTCTCAGTTAATGCTGTGTTCCCTGGGACAGCCTGCTCTCAGTTAATGCTCTGTCCCCTGGGACAGCCTGCTCTCAGTTAATGCTCTGTTCCCTGGGACATCCTGATCTCAGTTAATGCTCTGTTCCCTCGAACAGCCTCCCTGGGACAGCCTGCTGTCAGTTAATGCTCTGTTCCCTGGGACAGCCTGCTCTCAGTTAATGCTCTGTTCCCTGGGACAGCCTGCTCTCAGTTAATGCTGTGTTCCCTGGGACAGCCTGCTCTCAGTTAATGCTCTGTCCCCTGGGACAGCCTGCTCTCAGTTAATGCTCTGTTCCCCATTCCCTGGGACAGCCTGCTCTCAGTTATTCCTCTGTCCCCTGGGACAGCCTGATCTCAGTTCATGCTCTGTTCCCTAGAACAGCCTGCTCTCAGTTAATGCTCTGTTCCCTGGGACAGCCTGCTCTCAGTTAATGCTCTGTTCCATCTTCCCTGGGACAGCCTGCTCTCAGTTAATGCTCTGTTCCCTGGGACAGCCTGCTCTCAGTTAATGCTCTGTTCCCTGGGACAGGCTGTTCTCAGTTAATGCTCTGTTCCCTGTCCCCTCGGACAGCCTGCTCTCAATTAATGCTCTGTACCGTGTTCCCTGGGACAGCCTGCCCTCAGTTAATGCTCTGTTCCCTGGGACAGCCTGCTCTCAGTTAATGCTCTGTTCCCTGGGACAGCCTGCCCTCAGTTACTGCTCTGTTCCCTAGAACAGCCTGCTCTCAGTTAATGCTCTGTTCCCCGTTCCCTGGGACAGCCTGCTCTCAGATAATGCTCTGTTCCCTGGGACAGCCTGCTCTCAGTTAATGCTGTGTTCCCCGTTCCCTGGCACAGCCTGCAGTCAGTTAATGCTCTGTTCCCTGGCACAGCCTGCAGTCAGTTAATGCTCTGTTCCCTGGGACAGCCTGCTCTCTGTTAATGCTCTCTTCCCTGGGACAGCCTGCTCTCAGTTAATGCTCTGTTCCCTGGGACAGCCTGCTCTCAGTTAATGCTCTGTTCCCTGGGACAGCCTGATCTCAGTTAATGCTCTGTTCCCTGGGACATCCTGATCTCAGTTAATGCTCTGTTCCCTCGAACAGCCTCCCTGGGACAGCCTGCTGTCAGTTAATGCTCTGTTCCCTGGGACAGCCTGCTCTCAGTTAATGCTCTGTTCCCTGGGACAGCCTGCTCTCAGTTAATGCTGTGTTCCCTGGGACAGCCTGCTCTCAGTTAATGCTCTGTCCCCTGGGACAGCCTGCTCTCAGTTAATGCTCTGTTCCCCATTCCCTGGGACAGCCTGCTCTCAGTTATTCCTCTGTCCCCTGGGACAGCCTGATCTCAGTTCATGCTCTGTTCCCTAGAACAGCCTGCTCTCAGTTAATGCTCTGTTCCCTGGGACAGCCTGCTCTCAGTTAATGCTCTGTTCCATCTTCCCTGGGACAGCCTGCTCTCAGTTAATGCTCTGTTCCCTGGGACAGCCTGATCTCAGTTAATGCTCTGTTCCCTGGGACATCCTGATCTCAGTTAATGCTCTGTTCCCTCGAACAGCCTCCCTGGGACAGCCTGCTGTCAGTTAATGCTCTGTTCCCTGGGACAGCCTGCTCTCAGTTAATGCTCTGTTCCCTGGGACAGCCTGCTCTCAGTTAATGCTGTGTTCCCTGGGACAGCCTGCTCTCAGTTAATGCTCTGTCCCCTGGGACAGCCTGCTCTCAGTTAATGCTCTGTTCCCCATTCCCTGGGACAGCCTGCTCTCAGTTATTCCTCTGTCCCCTGGGACAGCCTGATCTCAGTTCATGCTCTGTTCCCTAGAACAGCCTGCTCTCAGTTAATGCTCTGTTCCCTGGGACAGCCTGCTCTCAGTTAATGCTCTGTTCCATCTTCCCTGGGACAGCCTGCTCTCAGTTAAAGCTCTGTTCCCTGGGACAGCCTGCTCTCAGTTAATGCTCTCTTCCCCGTTCCCTGGCACAGCCTGCAGTCAGTTAATGCTCTGTTCCCTGGGACAGCCTGCTGTCAGTTAATGCTCTGTTCCCTGGGACAGCCTGCTCTCAGTTAATGCTCTGTTCCCTGGGACAGCCTGCTCTCAGTTAATGCTCTGTTCCCTGGGACAGCCTGATCTCAGTTAATGCTCTGTTCCCTGGGACAGCCTGATCTCAGTTAATGCTCTGTTCCCTGGGACAGCCTGATCTCAGTTAATGCTCTGTTCCCTGGGACAGCCTGCTCTCAGTTAATGCTCTGTTCCCTGGGACAGCCTGCTTTCAGTTAATGCTCTGTTCCCTGGGATAGCTTGCTCTCAGTTAATGCTCTGTTCCCTGGGACAGCCTGCCCTCAGTTAATGCTCTGTTTCCTGTCCCCTGGGACAGCCTGCTCTCAGTTAATGCTCTGTCCCCTGGGACAGCCTGCTGTCAGTTAATGCTCTGTTCCCTGGGACAGCCTGCTCTCAGTTAATGCTCTGTTCCCTGGTGCTGTGTTCCCTGGGACAGCCTGCTCTGAGTTAATGCTCTGTTCCCTGTCCACTGGAATACCCTGCTCTCAATTAATGCTCTGTTCCGTGTTCCCTGGGACAGCCTGCTCTCAGTTAATGCTCTGTTCCCTGGGACAGCCTCCTCTCTCAGTTAATGCTGTGTTTCCTCGGAGTGCCTGCTGTCAGTTAATGCTCTGTTCCCTGTCCCCTGGAACACCCTGCTCTCAATTAATGCTCTGTACCGTGTTCCCTGGGACAGCCTGATCTCAGTTCACGGTCTGTTCTGTTTCTAGGGCTTCCATATTCTGTGTGATCTGCAAGACAGCTTCGCCGGCCTTTCAACCAAGGTGGTGGAGTTGCTGAACGATGAATATGGAGGCAAGGGCATATTCACGTGTGGTTTCAGCCCAGCCTCATATACAGACACAGTGAGTAGTGAGGGGCAAGTGTTCACCAGCTCATGGCAGCTTCTGTCTCTCTCTGTCGACTGTTTGGTGGCCCCAGCCAAGTGTCTGAGAGTGTAGGTTTGGCCCGAGAAATACTGGGCACATTCACGATCATTTGCCAGTGTTCTAAAGACACCGGGAGAGTTCCAAAGGACTGGAAGGTAGCATATAGAACCCCACTCTTTAAACAAGGAGGGTCTGAGGTAATGGGGAATTATAGGCAATTATTGGTCTGACATCGGTGGTGCGGAAAATGTTGAAGACAGTTATTAAAGGTGGAAGACTGAACATTTGGACAGTAGTAACAGAATCAATCCTATTCACCAAAGGGTGAATGCTTTACAAATCTTCTGGAATTTTTTGAGGATGTGACCAGGGAGCGGATAAGGGTGAACCAGTTGATGCTGTGCATCTGGATTTTCGAAAAATTTTGGCAAGGTTCCATGCAAGAGATTAGTGAGGGTAATTAAAGCTCATGGTATCAGAGGTAACGTCTTAACATGGATAGAGAGCTGGTTGGCGGACAGGAAGCAGAGAGTTGGATTAAACAGCTCCTTTTCAGAGTGACAGGCAGTAAGCAGTGGGGTGCTGCAGGGTTCAGTCCTCGGACCCCAGCTGTTCACAATTTACCTGAACCATTTGAACGAAGGAACTGAATGCAAACTCTCCAATTCGCAGATGACTAAGCTGGGTGGCAGTGTGTGCTGTGGGGTGGACGCAAGAGGCTGCAGGGTGACTTGGACAGACAAATACTTGGCAAATGCAATATAATGCAGATAAATGTGAGGTTATCCACTTTGGTGGCAAAAACAGGAAGGCAGCTTATTATCTGAATGGTGGCAGTTTAGGGAAAGGTGAGGGGTGTCATGATGGAACAGTCACTGAAGGTTGGCCATACAGGTGCAGTAGGCAGTGAGGAAAGCTAATGGCATGCTGGCCTTCATAGCAAGAGGATTGGAGTATCAGAGTAGGCAGTGTCTTGCTGCAGTTATACAGAGCCTTGATGAGGCCACACCGTGAGGATTGTGTGCAGTTTTAGTCTCCTCGTCTGAGGAAGGACATTCTTGCTATTGAGGGAATCCAGCCAAGATTCACCAGACCGATTCCCCAGATGGCAGGACTGACATATGAGGAAAGAGTAGATCGACTGGGCTTGTACTCACTGGGATTTAGAAGAACAGGGGAGTGTTCTCACAGAAATATATAAAACCCTGATGGGACTGGACAGGCTCGATGCAGGAAGATTGTTCCTGACGTTGGGCGTCACAGACTAAGAAAAAGGGGTAAGCCCTTCAGGACTGAGATGAGGAAGAACATCTTCACTCAGAGTTGTGAACCTGTGGAATTCTCTCCTACAGGAAGCCGTTGGGGCCAGTTCATTTGATATATTTGAGAGGGAGCTGGACGTGGTCCTTGTGGTTAAAGGGATGAAAGGGTATCAGGAGAAAGTGGGAGTGGGATACTGAGTGTGCATGGTCAACCATGATTGTATTGAATGGTGGTGCAGGCTAGAAGGGCTGAATGGCTTCCTCCTGCACCTATTTCCCATGATGCTGCACATCTGCTCTGAGGTTCCGTGCATCGAGTTCGGTTCCGGATGCAGTGGCTGTGCATGGACCTCAGAGTCCGAGAGGGAGTAGCAGTACCCTGCAATCCCATAGCCCAGAGCCTGAGGCCTATCTCCTCGTGCACGTACCCGTCAGTGACTCAGTACCTGGGGCAGTTCCAGAGGAAGGCAGTGACTGGGCTGATCGTGTGTGTCTCTTGTTGCCGTGTGGCTGTCAGTGTAACTATCTCTCTCTCACTCCTGATTTTCTCCTTGATTGTGCAGAGCCCAGTGAAGGAGGTCCATCGGCTGCTGAACTCTTTCATGGGCATTGTGCAGTTATCGAGTCGCAGCTCCATCTTCTGCCCCATGTCACTGAACAGAAATGCTCTGGGGCGGAAACGGCCATCTCCCATCAACTTCCCACACATCATCTACGACGTGAGTATGTCACATAGCACAGAAACAGACCCTTCGGCCCAACCAGTCCATGCTGACCAGAATCCTAAACTAAACCAGTCCCACCTGCCTGTGCTTGGCTCATATTCCTCCAAACATTTCATGTGCATGTCTGAATGTCTTTTAAACGTTGTAACTGTCCCCACACCCACCCGTTCCTCTAGAAGGTCCTGAACAACTGTGTTAAAATGTTGCTCTTCATGGTTTTCTCCTCATTTTAAAAATATGCCCTGTGGTCTTGAGAGAAATAGAGAGAGAGCCGTTGATGCTGTATCCTGGTTGGTTCCTGAAAAAGAAGGCTGTGTTGGATTCTGGGAGAAGGCTGCAGAATCACAGCGACTGTCAAGAGTTGCTGGGCAGAATCTGGAATCTCTACATGTTGTGTCTCGTGAGTGTATCTGCTTCCTGGCTGCTACTCACTGTCCAAGCAAAGGGACAGGAACAGGCACAGGCTAAGCTATGGACTGCATCCTTGAATGAATTTGCACTGTGCAGTTTGATAGGTGTGGCCTGTGTTGGCCAGGTTTTGAGGGCCACACCCCATAAGAACTGGTTTCTTTCCTCAGCGTTTAGGATGTGGGAATTCGTGGTAGTGTCGGAGCACAGATCCATACAACATGAGCTCCTGATATGTGGCTGTTGGTTGCAATCACCTGCTTTCTCTCTTTTCCCTCTGAACAGGCATCTCTGAGTTATCACAGCAGTGCAGTGCTCGCTATGGCCCTGGAAACACTCACCATCCCGTATCGGCTGCACTCGGGTGGTATCTCCCTGTCCCAGCTGACAGACGCTCTCAACCCAGCTGGGAGAAAGGTACTGCGCTTCCACAGCACCCAACACGCAGCACTGCCTCCTTCCAGAAGCTGCTGCTATTACTGCTGCACAGATCACCCTGGGGGAAATAGAGGCAAAACATTGCCCCGTCTGGTGGTCATGTGCAATCAGAGCAGCTCAGGGGTTAGCACTGCTGCCTCTCAGCGCTAGGGGACCCAGTCTCTGGCGAATGTCTGTATGGGGTTAGTACATTCCCCCTGAGTTGGGGGAATGGGGTGAAAAGGAGACGGGCGGGATCTGCAGAGGCACTGTACCATGTGGAACTAACACTGTCTCTCAGGGCAGTGTCATTGCACGAGGGTTCACATCTCGCAACGGCCCCTGGTGGAACTGAAGGCGAGTGACAGCGACAGCCACCATCAACTGTCATCCAAACTGATCTGATTTACTCATGTCCTTTCGGCAAGGCGATCCTCTGTCCTGGGCATACGTCTGACTGTCCTCTGCAATGGCTGAGTAGGGCAGTCATTTAGAGGGACACAGAAGGCCTCAGCAGCTTTACCCACATGACAATGCTGCCTGTTAATGAGGAGCCTGCCAACACTTGTGACAATGTACAAACCAGAGGGATATCACGACAAGCCTTTCTGAAGACAGCCATGGGAACAAGATGTGTGGGTGTGAGAGAAATGAGTGGAGGGGGAAAAGGGTGCTGACTGACCATGTCTCTGGTCACAGGTGATCAGTGCATCTGCCTCTGTCCCGTTCCCTATGAGGGACACAGACACTATCCCAGATGTACTCTGCAGACAGCAAGCTGCAATGCTGTGGACCGGGCTGACACCATGTGGAGACTTCCAGGAGTCCCAATGCTTTGCACAGTCGGTGGTGATCCGAGGAGTCAGCAATGAAAGACAAATCAGGTAACCCTTTAAGCTGCTATTTACAACACACTCCCACCAGTATGGATGGCACAGTGGCTAGTACTGCTGTCTCACAACACGAGGGAGCCAGGTTCAATTCCACACTCCAGGTGGATGAATCAGGGGTAAATATTCAGTAATAGGGTAAGGAATGGGTCTGGGTGGATTACTCTTCTGAGAGTCACTCTGGACTTGTTGGGTCAAATGGCCTGTTTCTATACTGTAAGGATTCTTTGATACGTCTGTACCCCAGTGTTACAGTGACAGGGCAAAAGCACAGCAGGTCAGGCAGCATCTGAAAAATTGATGTTTCGGGCAAAAGCCCTTATACAGTGACAGACCTGTCCCCACTGGTACTGTACCCCAGTATGTGTTTCAATAATGACTCAGGTTGCCACATGGTGACTGGAAACACTCCATTGAACAGAAATGTTATCCTGAGTATTTTTATTGGTATATTATGATCTATCAGCATTATATTGTAATGGTCTAGTTTTTTCCTTTCACTGACTGTAATGATCAGTGTTTGTCTTTCCCTCAGTAATCTTGCTCCAGGAGTAAAGGGGCCCTCAGTATTACATAGCTGTCCAACTGGAGAGGATGTGCTGAGTACATTCCTGCACAGTTACTTCCCCACTGCTCTCAGGTTAGTAGACCCCTGAAGACCAGAACTGGCTAGTGTTCAGTGACTGGGCGATGGTGTGTGACTGATCCTTTCTTGTTCCAGTGCTGTCCATCTGGCTCAAACCCCCTGTTCCGTGGCCTCTCCATATCCACAGTTTTTTAGCCCATCCTTGAACAAACAGGGACAGCTTCTCGGAGGTGGTCTGTCGGCGTCAGCGTGTGGTGAGTGTGACATTACCGAGCTGACCGTTTATCAAATATATTTTTTTATTTGTTATATGGGAGTTCACCCTGTAAGGAAAGGACAAGTCAATACAACTGTGGCTGATTTGGAGCTTCTATTCCACGTCCCATCTTGTTTCTTTTTGTGGGAGGGGAGAGGTAATTGGCATTTCTGTTCTGGATTGGACTCCAGGTGAACAGGTCCCTCTTTCTCTCCCTAGCTGTCCAGAGTATTCCTGTGATGAGTACGCTTCAGTCATCACCAGTCTTATACAGTGTCCTGCACAGTTTGTACCGGGAGGTAAGCAGCCTCAACCTTCGCAAGTTCAGTGCCTTTCTGTCTGCTGGCACTGAGCTGGATGACTTCCGCGAGGTCCTAGAGGAACTGAACACCCTGTCCCAGTGCTACAAAATGAATTTTGATATGGATGAATCAGGAGATGATTCTGATGGTGAATAGAGAACGCTGTAAACCTGCCAAGCCCCTCCAGCGATGCTTACCCCTGAGGAATAGGGCAAAATGGGAATCCACATCTGTAAATACATTCAACACCAGGGAGCAATGCCACATTGACCTGTTCAAACAGCTGCAGCGACGGTGGAGAGGGTGAATGTTGGGTCCCTCAGCCAGGCATGAATGACCACGGTGAGAGACAGGAGGCTGCTTAGTTAATACTGTTGTTTATTTTTTTTTTGCAATAAAAATTGAAGTGGTAAGTGACACCAGCATTGCTGTTTGGGGAGCTGCTGAGATTAACCCTTTTCTCTTTGTCACCTTACTGAAAGTACCAGATCGCAGTGTCAAAAGATTTATTCAGCTATTTTGACTCAACAGTGCTAGCAACACAAACTTACAGACAGCCACTCACTATAACTTAAGATGTACAAAAAAATACATTACACATTTTAATTTACAGCAATTTTTAAAAAAGACTTATCTGGCAGCAGCTGGTGGTAAAATCACTATCCAAATTTTGGATCCATTGGCACAGACTGTTTCTTTGTAACTCTCAAGTCCATCTGGAGGTGAGTGTGGACACTGCTTCAGGTCAGTATCAGACTAACAGGGGAACCCACTGAGTTACTGGGAGGGTTTGGACAGTCTGCATATTTAAAATAGCCCCTCCATGTGCAATAAAGACCACATTGCACGTTCTCGCTCACTAGTTAAAAATCACACCCCAACAGGTTTAAGTGGAAGAGCTAGAATTTATAGCAAAAGTTTAGTGTGCTGTAACTGAAATTATACTTTGAAAAATACCTTCAGTCTCATCTGTTAGTATGACCATGATAGTTTCACTTCTTTCACATGTAAATCACAAAACTTTTGTGATTTACATGTGAAAGAAGTGAAACTATCATGGTCATACTAACAATGAAGGTATTTTTCAGTGTATAGTTTCAATTACATCACACTGTAAACTTTTTTGCTATAAATTGTCTTACAACTGTGCACTCCACAAGTACCTGAAGGAGCAGTGCTCCGAAAGCTAGTGCTTCCAATTAAACCTGTTGTTGTGTGATGTTTAACTTTGTACACCCCAGTCCAACACTGTCAGTAAGAAAATATAGACTCTTGATTTTGCAAGCCATGATCATGTTTGAATTATTTTTGTGATTAAAACCGCTCCCCCTGCGAACATATTCGGAAGGGGATAGTGTGGGCCTGAAGCACTGAAATCCAGTGAGGTCAGGGTCCCCAACACACACAAGCAGCAAAGTTAAGACAGGGCGGTAAATCGACCAGCAATCACAGCCTCCGCTGCCCAATTCCTCCCACGGAAACTGTGCAGGCATAGGACGTGCTTTACTCACCAGGGGTACCGAGAATACAATCAAACCCCAGGTACACTCTCTGGCTCTGGAACAGGAACAGACTTAGGGACCTGACACCAGCACAGCAATTAAAAACAATCCAGCTAACAAGATGGATATCCACAACACTCAGATGCTCTGGGCTGCAGAAGGAGACACAGGTCAGAGTTCCAGCCATCAATTAGTCACTCATTCTCATTGGCAGTCACAAGACTCACGGCAAGGAATGTCCCTGTAATTACAGGGGAGGAACACACATCCAGCTGGTCTGCGAGGGTCAGTCTTGTTCCTCATCGGATACCGGGCGATCAGAGAGCTGCTCGGGGTTACTACTGCTCATAATGTCCTCTTCCTCGTCAGTACTGGCATCGCCCGAAGTGTGGAACAACCACATCAGCTCTCGGAAACGCTGTGAAACCTAGGGAGCGAGCGGACAGACAGCACTGTCAGGAAGGAGCCTCTCTGTACGCCAGGGTGAATATTACAGCTCACGTCCCTCCCCAGACGTATTCATTTCCCGTAACAAAACGTTGTGTGGAGGCACGTTACAAGGATGATCTTACAGAGGGAACTGCAGAGCTTGGAGGCCAGGGAGATACTGGCTCATGACCCACTCCTTTACATTAGTGTCAGATTTAATTTAATTTTAAATCAACCTTTCCAGAGATGTTGCAAGGCTCCTGAGCCAGAGGCAGGGACAGCACCACAAGAGCTCTCACAGCAGTGTCAACTTTATAATTCAAGGAAACAGTTTAGTCCTGTCGCCTGTCTCAATGGGCTCACCTCCTGGGCTGACTTGCTGTTCAGCTGTTGTGCCACTTCCCGGAAGGTCTCTTCATTGGCTCCACTCTCCCGACAGGCTGTGAGAATTGCTCGATCAGCCTCCCTGCAACACAGCAAAGAGCACAACCCTGGGTTACTGACACACACACGCACTCGTACCCAGCGAGACACTGTGCACTGAAGGGAGCAGGGACTGCACTGAACTCACACAAAGGGAACACCATCACTGTCATTTCACATCACTGCAGACCTCTTCCATTTCAGTAAATCTCCCTCTACACTATCTCCCATCAAACACTCCCAGGACAGGGACAACACGAGGTTAGATACAGAGTAAAGCTGCCTCTACACTGTCCCCCCCCACCATCAAACACTCCCAGGACAGGGACAGCACAGGATTAGATACAGAGTGAAGCTCCCTCTACACTGTCCCCACATCAAACACTCCCAGGACAGGGACAGAACGGGGTTAGATACAGAGTAAAGCTCCCTCTACACTGTCCCCCCCATCAAACACTCCCAGGGACAGGGACAGAACGGGGTTAGATACAGAGTAAAGCTCCCTCTACACTGTCCCCCATCAAACACTCCCAGGGACAGGGACAGCACAGGATTAGATACAGAGTGAAGCTGCCTCTACACTGTCCCCCCCATCAAACACTCCCAGGGACAGAACGGGGTTAGATACAGAGTAAAGCTCCCTCTACACTGTCCCCCCATCAAACACTCCCAGGACAGGGACAACACGAGGTTAGATACAGAGTAAAGCTGCCTCTACACTGTCCCCCCCCCATCAAACACTCCCAGGACAGGGACAGCACGGGGTTAGATACAGAGTAAAGCTCCCTCTACACTGTCCCCCCCCCATCAAACACTCCCAGGACAGGGACAGCACGGGGTTAGATACAGAGTGAAGCTGCCTCTACACTGTTCCCCTGAAGTCCCCATGAGATACAATTTCCTGACCTATGGGAGTTTCTGCCATGACACAGGAGCCCGTGGGTCAGGCCTGCAATATTCCCCACCTCAGCCCACAGCACAGGGAGGAGTTGGCCTTACCTTGTCCACAGCACCACGCGTTCCCCTGTCGAGCTGAGTCGGGTGTTCTGAGCACAGACTGCAGCCTGGGCCTGGCTGTAATGTTCATCACTCTCAGCCTGCAGCGGTGAGTTCTCGGAGCTGGGGCCTAGGGCAAGACTCACTGCCGGGCTTTCACGGGCTGAAGTTCCGAGGGCAGTCTCGTCCTCACGACTGCTCTGGAAGCTTCTGTCTGGCAAGGCCCTGCGAGCCAGCGTGAGCCGCAGGTCAATGGGAGAGAGGTCAGACAGTTTCTGGCAGCTCTGGAAGCGGACCTGGGCACTGGCGGAGGCAAACTTGACCGAGGCATGGCCTCCTGGCTGGAGGGAGGCCGAGCCAGGGCTCCCCTCCTCCTCTGCCCGCCAGCTCACTCCCTCTCCCAGCGTTCCCACCTCCTGGTGGGACTGGTCCCTGGTAGCAGCCACTCTGCACTCTTGGTCCTTTGTGGTTGGAGCCTGGGGTCTGAGCCTGGCCCAGTCCCCTCCCTGCGATCTGGACGTGTTCTCCCTGGATCCAGGCGCTCCCTCCGCTGCCGTGTGCCTCATTACTCCTCCTCTGTCTGCCTCCTCTTCGCCCCCCTCTCCCCGCTGTGTGGAGCTGTTTCCCCCCTCGCCCTCAGCCGGGAGGCCGCAGGTCTCATTGGTGGATCCCACCAGGGAGCTGGGAGTCTCCATCCTGAACCGAGATGCTGCACTCTCTATCTCGTCGCCCTCGCTCATCGAGTGGTCAGGGCCTGGGGACAGCACACTCCCCCAGGTCTGGCCTTCCTCACAGGCTGCTGGGGGCAGACATGGGCGCCTCCCTGTGGGAACAAAACACAGCAATCGGAGAGTCTGTCTGAGCAATACAGTCAGAGGCCCAGGACGGACACACACACAGGCCCACACAGAGAGAGACATCCACAGAACAGGCCCACAGAAACACACCCACACACAGGCCCACAGAAACACACACACCCACAGACAGGCCCACAGAGACACACCCACACACAGGCCCACAGAGAGAGACATCCACAGAACAGGCCCACAGAAAAACACACCCACAGACAAGCCCACAGAAACACACACACACACAGGCCCAGAGAGAGACACACACACACCCACAGAACAGGCCCACAGAGAGAGAGAGACATCCACAGAACAGGCCCACAGAAACACACACACACAGACACACCCACAGAATAGGCCCACAGAAACACACACAGGCCCACAGAGAGAGAGACATCCACAGAACAGGCCCACAGAAAAACACCCCCACAGACAAGCCCACAGAAAAACACACACACACAGGCCCACAGAGAGAGACACACCCACAGAACAGGCCCACAGAAACACACACAGGCCCACAGAGAGAGAGACATCCACAGAACAGGCCCACAGAAAAACACCCCCACAGACAAGCCCACAGAAAAACACACACACACAGGCCCACAGAGAGAGACACACCCACAGAACAGGCCCACAGAAACACACACAGGCCCACAGAGAGAGAGACATCCACAGAACAGGCCCACAGAAAAACACCCCCACAGACAAGCCCACAGAAACACACACACACACACAGGCCCACAGAGACAACACACACACATATTCTCTCTCTCTGGGATCTACACCCTTTTCATTCTTCATGGCTACTCCCAGTCAGGGCTAAAGTGCTATTTAACTACATGGTGGATCACAAGCATCTCCTTGTTTAAGGCAAAACAGCATTTATTGGAGGCCGTTCTGAGCATGGATGATCCCTGGTTTGGTGGGATTGGCTTATGAACAAAGGCTAAATTAGTTAGTGGCTGTCCTCCCTGGGATTTATGAGAATGGGCGGTGATCTCACTGAAACATCCAGGATAAATGCTGAGGGGATGTTTCCCCTTGTGGCACAGTCTCATTTTAAAACAGAGATGAGGAGGAATTTCTTCTCTCAATGGATTGTGTCTCTGGTACTCCTTGGCCCCGAGTGCTGTGGGGCACAGCACCCTTGTGTTTATTTATGGCTGAGGTAGATTCTTGATCAGACAGGGAAGTGGACAATCCTATCAAGTGAGCAGGCTCAAGGGGCCGAATGGCCGCCTCCAGTTGCTATCTCGTGCGATCCTATGATCGAAGCAATCAGGAGCTGAGTCCACACTGACTACAGCAACAGGACGACGGGTGAAGATTGTGGGGGAATTCCCAGTCTCAACCCAGGACAGAGAGGTTATTTGAGGATAGGGAATGCTGCAGTTTGTGGGAGTTTGCTGCGTAAACTGGCCCGGGATTTTCCCACACATCAGCAGTGACCAAAATCCAAAACACACACCACAGCCGGAATGTCTGAACAGTGGATGGTGCTACAGCAATGTAAACCTGCCTCATCTGGCACCCACTGGTGGTCGGGCTTCAGTTAAATTCCTCAGCCCTCCCTCAACACTGACACACTCATACACACTCACCAACACAGGCGTGTACACTCGCTAACACACGTGCATACTCACTGACACAGGCGTGCACACTCATTAACAGACACACTCGCTGACACAGGCGTGCACACTCATTAACAGACACATGCTCGCTGACACAGGCATGCACACTCATGAACAGACACACTCGCTGACACAGGCATGCACACTCATTAACAGACACAAGCTCGCTGACACAGGCATGCACACTCATGAACAGACACACTCGCTGACACAGGCATGCACACTCATTAACAGACACATGCTCGCTGACACAGGCATGCACACTCATTAACAGACACACTCGCTGACACAGGCATGCACACTCATTAACAGACACATGCTCACTGACACAGGCATGCACATTCATGAACAGACACACTCACTGACACAGGCATGCACACTCATGAACAGACACACTCGCTGACACAGGCATGCACACTCATTAACAGACACACTCGCTGACACAGGCATGCACACTCATTAACAGACACATGCTCACTGACACAGGCATGCACATTCATGAACAGACACACTCACTGACACAGGCATGCACACTCATGAACAGACACACTCGCTGACACAGGCATGCACACTCATTAACAGACACACTCGCTGACACAGGCATGCACACTCATTAACAGACACCTGCTCGCTGACACAGGCATGCACACTCATTAACAGACACATGCTCACTGACACAGGCATGCACACTCATGAACAGACACACTCGCTGACACAGGCATGCACACTCATTAACAGACACCTGCTCGCTGACACAGGCATGCACACTCATTAACAGACACATGCTCACTGACACAGGCATGCACACTCATGAACAGACACACTCGCTGACACAGGCATGCACACTCATTAACAGACACACTCGCTGACACGTGCATACTCGCTGACACAAGCAAGCACACTCCTTAACAGACGTACACTCGCTGACACAGGCGCGCACACTCATTAACAGACACACACTGACACAAGCGTGTACACATTAACAGACACTCGCTGACACGTGCACACTCATTAACACATTCTGGCACACGTGCACACACTCATTAACAGACGCACACTCGCTGACACAGGCGTTAATGAGTGTGCGCGCCTGTGTCAGCAAGTGTGCATCTGTTAACGAGTGTGCACGCCTGTGTCAGTGAGTGTGCACGTGTTAACAGATGCACACTCGCTGACACAGGTGTGCACACTCATTAACAGGCGCGCACACTCATTAACAGACACTCTGACACACATGTGCACACTCGCTGACACAGGCGTGCACACTCATTAAAAGACGCGCACTCGCTGACACAGGCATTAATGAGTGCGTGCCTGTGTCAGCAAGTGTGCATCTGTTAACGAGTGTCCACGCCTGTGTCAGCAAGTGTGCCTCTGTTAATGAGCGTGCACACGCATTAACAGATGCACACTCACTGACATAGGCGTGCACACTCGTTAACAGACACATGCTCGCTGACACAGGCATGCACACTCATGAACAGACACACTCGCTGACACAGGCATGCACACTCATGAACAGACACACTCGCTGACACAGGCATGCACACTCATTAACAGACACAAGCTCGCTGACACAGGCATGCACACTCATGAACAGACACACTCGCTGACACAGGCATGCACACTCATTAACAGACACATGCTCGCTGACACAGGCATGCACACTCATGAACAGACACACTCGCTGACACAGGCATGCACACTCATTAACAGACACATGCTCACTGACACAGGCATGCACATTCATGAACAGACACACTCACTGACACAGGCATGCACACTCATGAACAGACACACTCGCTGACACAGGCATGCACACTCATTAACAGACACACTCGCTGACACAGGCATGCACACTCATTAACAGACACATGCTCACTGACACAGGCATGCACATTCATGAACAGACACACTCACTGACACAGGCATGCACACTCATGAACAGACACACTCGCTGACACAGGCATGCACACTCATTAACAGACACACTCGCTGACACAGGCATGCACACTCATTAACAGACACCTGCTCGCTGACACAGGCATGCACGCTCATTAACAGACACATGCTCACTGACACAGGCATGCACACTCATGAACAGACACACTCACTGACACAGGCATGCACACTCATGAACAGACACACTCGCTGACACAGGCATGCACACTCATTAACAGACACCTGCTCGCTGACACAGGCATGCACACTCATTAACAGACACATGCTCACTGACACAGGCATGCACACTCATGAACAGACACACTCGCTGACACAGGCATGCACACTCATTAACAGACACACTCGCTGACACGTGCATACTCGCTGACACAAGCAAGCACACTCCTTAACAGACGTACACTCGCTGACACAGGCGCGCACACTCATTAACAGACACACACTGACACAAGCGTGTACACATTAACAGACACTCGCTGACACGTGCACACTCATTAACACATTCTGGCACACGTGCACACACTCATTAACAGACGCACACTCGCTGACACAGGCGTTAATGAGTGTGCGCGCCTGTGTCAGCAAGTGTGCATCTGTTAACGAGTGTGCACGCCTGTGTCAGTGAGTGTGCACGTGTTAACAGATGCACACTCGCTGACACAGGTGTGCACACTCATTAACAGGCGCGCACACTCATTAACAGACACTCTGACACACATGTGCACACTCGCTGACACAGGCGTGCACACTCATTAAAAGACGCGCACTCGCTGACACAGGCATTAATGAGTGTGCGTGCCTGTGTCAGCAAGTGTGCATCTGTTAACGAGTGTCCACGCCTGTGTCAGCAAGTGTGCCTCTGTTAATGAGCGTGCACACGCATTAACAGATGCACACTCACTGACATAGGCGTGCACACTCGTTAACAGATGCACACTTGCTGATACAGGCGCACACACTTGTTAACAGATGTACGCTCGCTGACACAGGCGTGCACACTCGTTAACAGACGCACACCGCTGACAGGCACGCACACACACAGGCATGCAAACACATTAACAGACACTCATTCGCTGACACACGCATGCACACTGACACAGGCATGCACACGTTAACAGACGCACACGCTGACACACGCATGCACACTCGCTGACAGGCATGCACACTTGTTGACACAGGCGTACACACTTGTTGACACAGATATACACACTCGCTGACACAGGCATGCAATCATTAACAGATGCACACTTGTTGACACAGTAATACACACTTGTTCACAGATGCACACTCACTGACACAGATATACACACTCGCTAACAGATGCACTCACTGACATAGGCGCACGTACGCTGACACGTGCTCATATGAACACAGGTGCACACTCGACATAGATGTGCACACTCACTTATAGGGGCACACTCACACATGCACACTCGTTAACAGGCGCACACCCACTGACACAGACTTGCACACTCACTGACACACATGTGCACGCTCGTTCACAGGCACACACCCACTGACACACATGTGCACACTTGCTAACACAGACCTGAAGCCCCAGCTGAGACAGCTAGCTCAGCCTTGCTGGGATCGGGAGTGTGAGGGTCCTCCTTCTGCTCAAGGTCATCCTCCACCAGATCACCGGCTTTCCCAGGATCCTTATTCCCAGGTTGTGGGCTCCAGGCTTCCAGAACATTCCCAGAATCTTTCCCTTTTGAGCTTTTGGAATCCAGGCTCTGGGCAACAACAGCAAACACAATATTCAGGGCAGAATGACAGCACCAGAGAGAGTGGGAGGGAGGGAGAGAGAGAGCGTGCATGTTAGAGATGGACAGTCCCCTTGCCCAGAGACAGGGGCTCACAGAGGGACACACACATACCCCTGCTGCCCCCAGCCCCAGGGAGACAGAGAGATACACACCCCCACACCCAGCACCATCCCCAGCCCTGGGGAGACAGGGGCTCACAGAGGGACACACACATACCCCTGCCGCCCCCAGCCCCAGGGAGACAGAGAGAAACACACCCCCACCCCCAGCACCATCCCCAGCCCTGGGGAGACAGGGGGTCACAGAGGACACACACTCTCCCCGCTTCCGCCCCATCCCCAAGCCTCGGGGAGACAGGGGTCAGAGAGGGACAGCCTCCCCCACTCCTCAGCCCGAGGGAGACAGGCAGCCCAGTGTATTAGCAGGACAGGCCTCCTGCTGATCATTAATGCCTGGAGCCCGACCCAAAGCCACAAACAGTAGCTCTCCTTTACCTTCTCATGCGGGTGACACTCTCGTCGTTTCTTGTTCCTCGGCAGAGGGGCCATCTTCTGAATCTCCTCTTCATCCTCGAGGTCAGGCAGCACCACCTCCTCGAAGCCATCAAACTGACAGGGGGGCAGGAGGTACAGTAACGGTCAGCACGGGGAGTGGGAGAGGGACCATCCACCCACCCAGATACAGTACCGGTCAGCACGGGGAGTGGGAGAGGGACCATCCACCCACCCAGATACAGTACCGGTCAGCACGAGGAGTGGGAGAGGGACCATCCACCCACCCAGATACAGTACCGGTCAGCACGGGGAGTGGGAGAGGGACCGTCCACCCACCCAGATACAGTACCGGTCAGCACGGGGAGTGGGAGAGGGACCATCCACCCAGATACAGTAACGGTCAGCACGGGGAGTGGGAGAGGGACCGTCCACCCACCCAGATACAGTAACGGTCAGCACGGGGAGTGGGAGAGGGACCATCCACCCAGATACAGTAACGGTCAGCACGGGGAGTGGGAGAGGGACCGTCCACCCACCCAGATACAGTAACGGTCAGCACGGGGAGTGGGAGAGGGACCGTCCACCCACCCAGATACAGTAACGGTCAGCACAGGGAGTGGGAGAGGGACCGCCCACCCACACAGATACAGTAACGGTCAGCACGGGGAGTGGGAGAGGGACCGCACACCCACACAGATACAGTAACGGTCAGCACGGGGAGTGGGAGAGGGACCGCACACCCACCCAGATACAGTAACGGTCAGCACGGGGAGTGGGAGAGGGACCGCACACCCACCCAGATACAGTAACGGTCAGCACGGGGAGTGGGAGAGGGACCGTCCACCCAGATACAGTAACGGTCAGCACGGGGAGTGGGAGAGGGACCGTCCACCCACCCAGATACAGTAACGGTCAGCACGGGATGTGGGAGAGGGACCGTCCACCCAGATACAGTAACGGTCAGCATAGGGAGTGGGAGAGGGACCGCCCACCCACACAGATACAGTAACGGTCAGCACGGGGAGTGGGAGAGGGACCGCACATCCACCCAGATACAGTAACGGTCAGCACGGGGAGTGGGAGAGGGACCGACCACCCACCCAGATACAGTAACGGTCAGCACGGGGAGTGGGAGAGGGACCGTCCACCCAGATACAGTAACGGTCAGCACAGGGAGTGGGAGAGGGACCGCACACCCACACAGATACAGTAACGGTCAGCACGGGGAGTGGGAGAGGGACCGACCACCCACCCAGATACAGTAACGGTCAGCACGGGGAGTGGGAGAGGGACCGTCCACCCAGATACAGTAACGGTCAGCACAGGGAGTGGGAGAGGGACCGCCCACCCACACAGATACAGTAACGGTCAGCACGGGGAGTGGGAGAGGGACCGCACACCCACCCAGATACAGTAACGGTCAGCACGGGGAGTGGGAGAGGGACCGACCACCCACCCAGATACAATAACGGTCAGCACGGGGAGTGGGAGAGGGACCGTCCACCCAGATACAGTAACGGTCAGCACAGGGAGTGGGAGAGGGACCGCCCACCCACACAGATACAGTAACGGTCAGCACGGGGAGTGGGAGAGGGACCGACCACCCACCCAGATACAGTAACGGTCAGCACGGGGAGTGGGAGAGGGACCGACCACCCAGATACAGTAACGGTCAGCACGGGGAGTGGGAGAGGGACCGTCCACCCACCCAGATACAGTAACGGTCAGCACGGGGAGTGGGAGAGGGACCGTCCACCCAGATACAGTAACGGTCAGCACGGGGAGTGGGAGAGGGACCGTCCACCCACCCAAATACAGTAACGGTCAGCACAGGGAGTGGGAGAGGGACCGCCCACCCAGATACAGTAACGGTCAGCACAGGGAGTGGGAGAGGGACCGCACACCCAGATACAGTAACGGTCAGCACGGGGAATGGGAGAGGGACCACCCACCCACCCAGATACAGTAACGGTCAGCACGGGGAGTGGGAGAGGGACCGCCCACCCACCCAGATACAGTAACGGTCAGCACGGGGAGTGGGAGAGGGACCGCCCACCCAGATACAGTAACGGTCAGCACGGGGAGTGGGAAAGGGACCGTCCACCCACCCAGATACAGTACCGGTCAGCACGGGGAGTGGGAGAGGGACCGCCCACCCAGATACAGTAACGGTCAGCACGGGGAGTGGGAGAGGGACCATCCACCCAGATACAGTAACGGTCAGCACGGGGAGTGGGAGAGGGACCGCCCACCCAACCAGATACAGTAACGGTCAGCACGGGGAGTGGGAGAGGGACCGTCCACCCACCCAGATACAGTAACGGTCAGCACGGGGAGTGGGAGAGGGACCGCCCACCCACCCAGACACAGTAACGGTCAGCACGGGGAGTGGGAGAGGGACCGTCCATCCAGATACAGTAACGGTCAGCACGGGGAGTGGGAGAGGGACCGCCCACCCATCCAGATACAGTAACGGTCAGCACAGGGAGTGGGAGAGGGACCGCCCACCCACCCAGACACAGTAACGGTCAGCACGGGGAGTGGGAGAGGGACCGCCCACCCACCCAGACACAGTAACGGTCAGCACGGGGAGTGGGAGAGGGACCGCCCACCCACCCAGATACAGTAACGGTCAGCACAGGGAGTGGGAGAGGGACCGCCCACCCACCCAGATACAGTAACGGTCAGCACGGGGAGTGGGAGAGGGACCGCCCACCCAGATACAGTAACGGTCAGCACGGGGAGTGGGAGAGGGACTGCACACCCAGATACAGTAACGGTCAGCATGGGGAGTGGGAGAGGGACCGCCCACCCACCCAGATACAGTAACGGTCAGCACGGGGAGTGGGAGGGGGACCGCCCACCCACCCAGATACAGTAACGGTCAGCACGGGGAGTGGGAGAGGGACCGCCCACCCACCCAGATACAATAACGGTCAGCACGGGGAGTGGGAGAGGGACCGCCCACCCACCCAGATACAGTAACGGTCAGCACGGGGAGTGGGAGAGGGACCGTCCACCCAGATACAGTAACGGTCAGCACGGGGAGTGGGAGAGGGACCGCCCACCCACCCAGATACAGTAACGGTCAGCACGGGGAGTGGGAGAGGGACCGCCCACCCAGATACAGTAACGGTCAGCACGGGGAGTGTGAGAGGGACCGTCCACCCACCCAGATACAGTAACGGTCAGCACGGGGAGTGGGAGAGGGACCGCCCATCCAGATACAGTAACGGTCAGCACGGGGAGTGGGAGAGGGACCGCCCACCCAGATACAGTAACGGTCAGCACAGGGAGTGGGAGAGGGACCGCCCACCCACCCAGATACAGTAACGGTCAGCACGGGGAGTGGGAGAGGGACCGCCCACCCAGATACAGTAACGGTCAGCACGGGGAGTGGGAGAGGGACTGCACACCCAGATACAGTAACGGTCAGCATGGGGAGTGGGAGAGGGACCGCCCACCCACCCAGATACAGTAACGGTCAGCACGGGGAGTGGGAGGGGGACCGCCCACCCACCCAGATACAGTAACGGTCAGCACGGGGAGTGGGAGAGGGACCGCCCACCCACCCAGATACAATAACGGTCAGCACGGGGAGTGGGAGAGGGACCGCCCACCCACCCAGATACAGTAACGGTCAGCACGGGGAGTGGGAGAGGGACCGTCCACCCAGATACAGTAACGGTCAGCACGGGGAGTGGGAGAGGGACCGCCCACCCACCCAGATACAGTAACGGTCAGCACGGGGAGTGGGAGAGGGACCGCCCACCCAGATACAGTAACGGTCAGCACGGGGAGTGTGAGAGGGACCGTCCACCCACCCAGATACAGTAACGGTCAGCACGGGGAGTGGGAGAGGGACCGCCCATCCAGATACAGTAACGGTCAGCACGGGGAGTGGGAGAGGGACCGCCCACCCAGATACAGTAACGGTCAGCACAGGGAGTGGGAGAGGGACCGCCCACCCACCCAGATACAGTAACGGTCAGCACGGTGAGTGGGAGAGGGACCGCACACCCACCCAGATACAGTAACGGTCAGCACGGGGAGTGGGAGAGGGACCGCACACCCAGATACAGTAACGGTCAGCACGGGGAGTGGGAGAGGGACCGCACACCCAGATACAGTAACGGTCAGCACGGGGAGTGGGAGAGGGACCGTCCACCCAGATACAGTAACGGTCAGCACGGGGAGTGGGAGAGGGACCGCACACCCACCCAGATACAGTAACGGTCAGCATGGGGAGTGGGAGAGGGACCGTCCACCCAGATACAGTAACGGTCAGCACGGGGAGTGGGAGAGGGACCGCCCACCCAGATACAGTAACGGTCAGCACAGGGAGTGGGAGAGGGACCGCCCACCCACGCAGATACAGTAACGGTCAGCACGGGGAGTGGGAGAGGGACCGCCCACCCACCCAGATACAGTAACGGTCAGCACGGTGAGTGGGAGAGGGACCGCACACCCAGATACAGTAACGGTCAGCACGGGGAGTGGGAGAGGGACCGCCCACCCACCCAGATACAGTAACGGTCAGCACGGGGAGTGGGAGAGGGACCGCACACCCAGATACAGTAACGGTCAGCACGGGGAGTGGGAGAGGGACCGTCCACCCAGATACAGTAACGGTCAGCACGGGGAGTGGGAGAGGGACCGTCCACCCACCCAAATACAGTAACGGTCAGCACAGGGAGTGGGAGAGGGACCGCCCACCCAGATACAGTAACGGTCAGCACGGGGAGTGGGAAAGGGACCGTCCACCCACCCAGATACAGTACCGGTCAGCACGGGGAGTGGGAGAGGGACCGCCCACCCAGATACAGTAACGGTCAGCACGGGGAGTGGGAGAGGGACCATCCACCCAGATACAGTAACGGTCAGCACGGGGAGTGGGAGAGGGACCGCCCACCCAACCAGATACAGTAACGGTCAGCACGGGGAGTGGGAGAGGGACCGTCCACCCACCCAGATACAGTAACGGTCAGCACGGGGAGTGGGAGAGGGACCGCCCACCCACCCAGACACAGTAACGGTCAGCACGGGGAGTGGGAGAGGGACCGTCCATCCAGATACAGTAACGGTCAGCACGGGGAGTGGGAGAGGGACCGCCCACCCATCCAGATACAGTAACGGTCAGCACAGGGAGTGGGAGAGGGACCGCCCACCCACCCAGATACAGTAACGGTCAGCACGGGGAGTGGGAGAGGTACCGCCCACCCACCCAGATACAGTAACGGTCAGCACGGGGAGTGGGAGAGGGACCGCCCACCCACCCAGATACAGTAACGGTCAGCACAGGGAGTGGGAGAGGGACCGCCCACCCACCCAGATACAGTAACGGTCAGCACGGGGAGTGGGAGAGGGACCGCCCACCCAGATACAGTAACGGTCAGCACGGGGAGTGGGAGAGGGACCGCACACCCAGATACAGTAACGGTCAGCATGGGGAGTGGGAGAGGGACCGCCCACCCACCCAGATACAGTAACGGTCAGCACGGGGAGTGGGAGGGGGACCGCCCACCCACCCAGATACAGTAACGGTCAGCACGGGGAGTGGGAGAGGGACCGCCCACCCACCCAGATACAATAACGGTCAGCACGGGGAGTGGGAGAGGGACCGCCCACCCACCCAGATACAGTAACGGTCAGCACGGGGAGTGGGAGAGGGACCGTCCACCCAGATACAGTAACGGTCAGCACGGGGAGTGGGAGAGGGACCGCCCACCCACCCAGATACAGTAACGGTCAGCACGGGGAGTGGGAGAGGGACCGCCCACCCAGATACAGTAACGGTCAGCACGGGGAGTGGGAGAGGGACCGCACACCCACCCAGATACAGTAACGGACAGCACGGGGAGTGGGAGAGGGACCGCCCACCCAGATACAGTAACGGTCAGCACGGGGAGTGGGAGAGGGACCGCCCACCCAGATACAGTAACGGTCAGCACGGGGAGTGGGAGAGGGACCGTCCACCCACCCAGATACAGTAACGGTCAGCACGGGGAGTGGGAGAGGGACCGCCCACCCACCCAGATACAGTAACGGTCAGCACGGGGAGTGGGAGAGGGACCGTCCACCCAGATACAGTAACGGTCAGCACGGGGAGTGGGAGAGGGACCGTCCACCCACCCAGATACAGTAACGGTCAGCACGGGGAGTGGGAGAGGGACCGCACACCCACCCAGATACAGTAACGGTCAGCACGGGGAGTGGGAGAGGGACCGCACACCCACCCAGATACAGTAACGGTCAGCACGGGGAGTGGGAGAGGGACCGTCCACCCACCCAGATACAGTAACGGTCAGCACGGGGAGTGGGAGAGGGACCGCACACCCAGATACAGTAACGGTCAGCACGGGGAGTGGGAGAGGGACCGCCCACCCACCCAGATACAGTAACGGTCAGCACAGGGAGTGGGAGAGGGACCGCCCACCCACCCAGATACAGTAACGGTCAGCACGGGGAGTGGGAGAGGGACCGCCCACCCACCCAGATACAGTAACGGTCAGCACGGGGAGTGGGAGAGGGACCGCCCACCCAGATACAGTAACGGTCAGCATGGGGAGTGGGAGAGGGACCGTCCACCCACCCAGATACAGTAACGGTCAGCACGGGGAGTGGGAGAGGGACCGTCCACCCACCCAGATACAGTAACGGTCAGCACGGGGAGTGGGAGAGGGACCGCACACCCACCCAGATACAGTAACGGTCAGCACGGGGAGTGGGAGAGGGACCGCCCACCCAGATACAGTAACGGTCAGCACGGGGAGTGGGAGAGGGACCGCCCACCCACCCAGATACAATAACGGTCAGCACGGTGAGTGGGAGAGGGACCGCACACCCACCCAGATACAGTAACGGTCAGCACGGGGAGTGGGAGAGGGACCGCACACCCAGATACAGTAACGGTCAGCACGGGGAGTGGGAGAGGGACCGTCCACCCAGATACAGTAACGGTCAGCACGGGGAGTGGGAGAGGGACCGTCCACCCACCCAAATACAGTAACGGTCAGCACAGGGAGTGGGAGAGGGACCGCCCACCCAGATACAGTAACGGTCAGCACGGGGAGTGGGAAAGGGACCGTCCACCCACCCAGATACAGTACCGGTCAGCACGGGGAGTGGGAGAGGGACCGCCCACCCAGATACAGTAACGGTCAGCACGGGGAGTGGGAGAGGGACCGCCCACCCACCCAGATACAGTAACGGTCAGCACGGGGAGTGGGAGAGGGACCGCCCACCCACCCAGATACAGTAACGGTCAGCACGGGGAGTGGGAGAGGGACCGCACACCCACCCAGATACAGTAACGGTCAGCACGGGGAGTGGGAGAGGGACCGACCACCCAGATACAGTAACGGTCAGCACGGGGAGTGGGAGAGGGACCGCCCACCCAGATACAGTAACGGTCAGCACGGGGAGTGGGAGAGGGACCGCCCATCCAGATACAGTAACGGTCAGCACGGGGAGTGGGAGAGGGACCGCCCACCCAGATACAGTAACGGTCAGCACAGGGAGTGGGAGAGGGACCGCCCACCCACCCAGATACAATAACGGTCAGCACGGTGAGTGGGAGAGGGACCGCACACCCACCCAGATACAGTAACGGTCAGCACGGGGAGTGGGAGAGGGACCGCACACCCAGATACAGTAACGGTCAGCACGGGGAGTGGGAGAGGGACCGCCCACCCACCCAGATACAGTAACGGTCAGCACGGGGAGTGGGAGAGGGACCGTCCACCCAGATACAGTAACGGTCAGCACGGGGAGTGGGAGAGGGACCGCCCACCCACCCAGATACAGTAACGGTCAGCACGGGGAGTGGGAGAGGGACCGCACACCCAGATACAGTAACGGTCAGCACGGGGAGTGGGAGAGGGACCGTCCACCCAGATACAGTAACGGTCAGCACGGGGAGTGGGAGAGGGACCGCACACCCACCCAGATACAGTAACGGTCAGCACGGGGAGTGGGAGAGGGACCGTCCACCCAGATACAGTAACGGTCAGCACGGGGAGTGGGAGAGGGACCGCCCACCCAGATACAGTAACGGTCAGCACAGGGAGTGGGAGAGGGACCGCCCACCCACGCAGATACAGTAACGGTCAGCACGGGGAGTGGGAGAGGGACCGCCCACCCACCCAGATACAGTAACGGTCAGCACGGTGAGTGGGAGAGGGACCGCACACCCAGATACAGTAACGGTCAGCACAGGGAGTGGGAGAGGGACCGCCCACCCACCCAGATACAGTAACGGTCAGCACGGGGAGTGGGAGAGGGACCGCCCACCCAGATACAGTAACGGTCAGCACAGGGAGTGGGAGAGGGACCGCCCACCCAGATACAGTAACGGTCAGCACGGGGAGTGGGAGAGGGACCGCCCACCCAGATTCGGTAACGGTCAGCACGGGGAGTGGGAGAGGGACCGCCCACCCACCCAGATACAGTAACGGTCAGCACGGGGAGTGGGAGAGGGACCGCCCACCCACCCAGATACAGTAACGGTCAGCACGGGGAGTGGGAGAGGGACCGCCCACCCACCCAGATACAGTAACGGTCAGCACGGGGAGTGGGAGAGGGACCGCCCACCCACCCAGATACAGTAACGGTCAGCACGGGAAGTGGGAGAGGGACCGCCCACCCAGATACAGTAACGGTCAGCACGGGGAGTGGGAGAGGGACCGCCCACCCAGATACAGTAACGGTCAGCACGGGGAGTGGGAGAGGGACCGCCCACCCACCCAGATACAGTAACGGTCAGCACGGGGAGTGGGAGAGGGACCGCCCACCCAGATACAGTAACGGTCAGCACGGGGAGTGGGAGAGGGACCGCCCACCCACCCAGATACAGTAACGGTCAGCACGGGGAGTGGGAGAGGGACCGTACACCCAGATACAGTAACGGTCAGCACGGGGAGTGGGAGAGGGACCACCCACCCATCCAGATACAGTAACGGTCAGCACGGGGAGTGGGAGAGGGACCGCACACCCACCCAGATACAGTAACGGTCAGCACGGGGAGTGGGAGAGGGACCGACCACCCAGATACAGTAACGGTCAGCACGGGGAGTGGGAGAGGGACCGTCCACCCACCCAGATACAGTAACGGTCAGCACGGGGAGTGGGAGAGGGACCGCCCACCCAGATACAGTAACGGTCAGCACGGGGAGTGGGAGAGGGACCGCCCACCCAGATACAGTAACGGTCAGCACGGGGAGTGGGAGAGGGACCGTCCACCCACCCAGATACAGTAACGGTCAGCACGGGGAGTGGGAGAGGGACCGTCCACCCACCCAGATACAGTAACGGTCAGCACGGGGAGTGGGAGAGGGACCGCCCACCCACCCAGATTCGGTAATGGTCAGCACGGGGAGTGGGAGAGGGACCGCCCACCCACCCAGATACAGTAACGGTCAGCACGGGGAGTGGGAGAGGGACCGCCCACCCACCCAGATACAGTAACGGTCAGCACGGGGAGTGGGAGAGGGACCGCCCACCCACCCAGATACAGTAACGGTCAGCACGGGGAGTGGGAGAGAGATCGGGGACCGCTCACTGCGAATAGCTTTTGAAAACAGTCGACATTAGATTTTCGCTCGGTCCAGCTTGGTGGTGGATCGAGAGGGGACAGCAATGCAGAATGCTGAATGTAAACCCATCAGCCACCCTCACGCTGTACAACAGAGACTTGAAGGGACGAATGGCCTCCATCAACATGTAATTTGTGGGAGTGGACACACAGGGCAAGGCTCACCTCATATTCCTTGTCCTCAGTCCAGTTCACCTCCTCGAAGTCACTCATTCTGCTGCTGGGAGGCCGGAGACTATCAAAGAATAGGGAGAACTCATCCTGCAGATGGTGATGACCCTTCAGCAGCTGCCAAACCTGCACCTTCAACTTTCCCAGCAACACCAGCAGCACCAGCAGAGAGCCAGGGAGAGCAACCAGCAGCAGGCACCACAGAGAGAGGCAGGTAGGCAGGCGGGCGGACGGACACAACAGGACACACCAGCACACGGGTTTACACCAACCATTTAGAGGAGGAAATTTAAATTAGTGCTTTCAATTCAGTGAGATCACTTTAACAAGCAGCACCTACCCCAGGGACAGGGCCCACACAGGGTTAGACACAGAGGAAAGCTCCCTCTGCACTGTCCCCCCATCAAACACTCCCAGGGACAGGGCCCACACAAGGTTAGACACAGAGGAAAGCTCCCTCTGCACTGTCCCCCCCATCAAACACTCCCAGGGACAGGGACAGCACGGGGTTAGACACAGAGGAAAGCTCCCTCTACACTGTCCCCCCCATCAAACACTCCCAGGGACAGGGACAGCACGGGCTTAGACACAGAGGAAAGCTCCCTCTGCACTGTCCCCCCCATCAAACACTCCCAGGGACAGGGACAGCACGGGGTTAGACACAGAGGAAAGCTCCCTCTACACTGTCCCCCCATCAAACACTCCCAGGGACAGGGACAGCACGGGGTTAGATACAGAGGAAAGCTCCCTCTACACTGTCCCCCCCATCAAACACTCCCAGGGACAGGGTCAGCACGGGTTTAGACACAGAGGAAAGCTCCCTCTACACTGTCCCCTATCAAACACCCCCAGGGACAGGGCCCTCACAGGGTTAGACACAGAGGAAAGCTCCCTCTGCACTGTCCCCTATCAAACACTCCCAGGGACAGGGCCCACACAGGGTTAGACACAGAGGAAAGCTCCCTCTACACTGTCCCCTATCAAACATTCCCAGGGACAGGGCCGTCACAGGGTTAGACACAGAGGAAAGCTCCCTCTACACTGTCCACCCATTAAACACTCCCAGGACAGGGCCCACACAGGGTTAGACACAGAGGAAAGTTCCCTCTGCACTGTCGCCCCATCAAACACTCCCAGGGACAAGGCCCACACAGGGTTAGACACAGAGGGAAGCTCCCTCTACACTGTCCCCCCCATCAAACACTCCCAGGGACAGGGAAAGCACAGGGTTCGATACAGAGTAAAGCTTCCTCTACACTGTCCCCTATCAAACATTCCCAGGGACAGGGCCCTCACAGGGTTAGACACAGAGGAATGCTCCCTCTACACTGTCCCCTATCAAACACTCCCAGGGACAGGGCCCACAGGGTTAGACACAGAGGAAAGCTCCCTCTACACTGTCCCCTATCAAACACTCCCAGGGACAGGGCCCACACAGGGTTAGACACAGAGGAAAGCTCCCTCTACACTGTCCCCCCATCAAACACTCCCAGGGACAGGGACAGCACGGGGTTAGACACAGAGGAAAGCTCCCTCTACAATGTCCCCCCATCAAACACTCCCAGGGACAGGGCCCACACAGGGTTAGACACAGAGGAAAGCTTCCTCTACACTGTCCCCTATCAAACACTGCCAGGGACAGCACGGGGTTAGACACAGAGGAAAGCTCCCTCTACACTGTCCCCCCATCAAACACTCCCAGGGACAGGGCCCACACAGGGTTAGACACAGAGGAAAGCTCCCTCTGCACTGTCCCCTATCAAACACCCCCAGGGACAGGGCCCACACAGGGTTAGACACAGAGGAAAGCTACCTCTGCACTGTCCCCCCATCAAACACTCCCAGGGACAGGGCCCTCACAGGGTTAGACACAGAGGAAAGCTCCCTCTACACTGTCCCCCCTCCATCAAACACTCCCAGGACAGGGACAGCACGGGGTTAGATACAGAGTAAAGCTCCCTTTACACTGTCCCCCCATCAAACACTCCCAGGGACAGGGACAGCATGGGGTTAGATACGACGGAAAGCTCCCTCTACACTGTCCCCCCCATCAAACACTCCCAGGACTGGGACAGCACAGGGTTAGACACAGAGGAAAGCTCCCTCTACATTGTCTCCCCCATCAAACACTCCCAGGTACAGGGCCCACACAGGGTTAGACACAGAGGAAAGCTGCCTCTACACTGTCCCCCATCAAACACTCCCAGGGACAGGGCCCTCACAGGGTTAGACACAGAGGAAAGCTCCCTCTACACTGTCCCCCCCCCCCCATCAAACACTCCCAGGACAGGGACAGCACGGGGTTAGACACAGAGGAAAGCTCCTCTACACTGTCCCCCTGTCAAACACTCCCAGGACAGGGACAGCACGGGGTTAGACACAGAGGAAAGCTCCCTCTACACTGTCCCCCCCATCAAACACTCCCAGGGACAGGGACAGCACGGGGTTAGATACAGAGTAAAGCTCCCTCTACACTGTCCCCCCATCAAACACTCCCAGGGACAGGGCCAGCACAGGTTAGGGACAGAGTAAAGCTCTCTCTACACTGTCCCCTCATTAAACACTCCCAGGGACAGGGACAGCACAGGGTTAGATACAGAGTAAAGCTTCCTCTACACTGTCCCCCATCAAACCCTCCCAGGACAGGGACAGCACGGAGATAGATACAGAGTAAAGCTCCCTCTACACTGTCCACCCATCAAACACTCCCAGGACAGGGTCTGCACGGGGTTAGATACAGAGTAAAGCTCCCTCTACACTGTCCCCCCATCAAACACTCCCAGGGACAGGGCCAGCACAGGTTAGGGACAGAGTAAAGCTCCCTCTACACTGTCCCCTCATTAAACACTCCCAGGGACAGGGACAGCACAGGGTTAGATACAGAGTAAAGCTTCCTCTACACTGTCCCCCATCAAACCCTCCCAGGACAGGGACAGCACGGAGATAGATACAGAGTAAAGCTCCCTCTGCACTGTCCCCTATCAAACACCCCCAGGGACAGGGCCCACACAGGGTTAGACACAGAGGAAAGCTCCCTCTACACTGTCCCCCCCATCAAACACTCCCAGGGACAGGGACAGCACGGGGTTAGATACAGAGTAAAGCTCCCTCTACACTGTCCCCCCATCAAACACTCCCAGGACAGGGACAGCACGGGGTTAGATACAGAGTAAAGCTCCCTTTACACTTTCCCCCCCCCATCAAACACTCCCAGGGACAGGGACAGCACGGGGTTAGATACAGAGTAAAGCTCCCTCTACACTGTCCCCCCCATCACACTCCCAGGGACAGGGCCCACACAGGGTTAGACACAGAGGAAAGCTCCCTCTACACTGTCCCCCCATCAAACACTCCCAGGACAGGGACAGCATGGGGTTAGATACAGAGTAAAGCTTTCTCTACACTGTCCCCCATCAAACACTCCAAAGGCCAGGGACAGCATGGGATTAGGTAAAGAGTAAAGCTCCCTCTACACTGTCCACCCATCAAACACTCCCAGGATAGGGACAGGGCCCACACAGGGTTAGACACAGAGGAAAGCTCCCTCTACACTGTCCCCCCATCAAACACTCCCAGGGACAGGGCCCACACGGGGTTACACACAGAGGAAAGCTCCCTCTACACTGTTCCCTATCAAACACTCCCAGGGACAGGGACAGCACAGGGTTAGACACAGAGGAAAGCTGCCTCTACACTGTCCCCTATCAAACACTCCCAGGGACAGGGCCCACACAGGGTTAGACACAGAGGAAAGCTTCCTCTACACTGTCCCCCCATCAAACACTCCCAGGGACAGGGACAGCACGGGGTTAGACACAGAGGAAAGCTCTCTCTACACTGTCCCCCCATCAAACACTCCCAGGACAGGGACAGCACGGGGTTAGATACAGAGGAAAGCTCCCTTTACACTGTCCCCCCCATCAAACACTCCCAGGACTGGGACAGCACGGGGTTAGACACAGAGGAAAGCTCCCTCTACACAGTCCCCCTGTCAAACACTCCCAGGACAGGGCCCACACAGGGTTAGACACAGAGGAAAGCTCCCTCTACACTGTCCCCCCATCAAACACTCCCAGGGACAGGGACAGCACGGGGTTAGATACAGAGTAAAGCTCCCTCTACACTGTCCACCCATCAAACACTCCCAGGACAGGGACAGCACGGGGTTAGATATAGAGTAAAGCTCTCTCTACACTGTCCCCCCATCCCAGGACAGGGCCAGGGCCTGCACGGGGTTAGATACAGAGTAAAGCTCCCTCTACACTGTCCCCCCCATCAAACACTCCCAGGGACAGGGCCAGCACAGGTTAGGGACAGAGTAAAGCTCCCTCTACACTGTCCCCTCATTAAACACTCCCAGGGACAGGGACAGCACGGAGTTAGATACAGAGTAAAGCTCCCTCTACACTGTCCCCCCATCAAACCCTCCCAGGACAGGGACAGCATGGGGTTGGATACAGAGTAAAGCTTCCTCTACACTGTCCCCCCATCAAACCCTCCCAGGACAGGGACAGCATGGGATTAGATACAGAGTAAAGCTCCGTCTACACTGTCCCCCCATCAAACACTCCCAGGACAGGGACAGCATGGGGTTTGGGACACAGTAAAGCTCCCTCTACACTGACACCCCATCAAACACTCCCAGTCGAGACAGGATGGGGTTAGATACAGAGTAAAGCTCCCTCTACACTGACGCAACATGCTTTTGCAGAGTCAATGAAATGAAAGCCAGGAGAAGCCCAAATCCATGTCGATAAGCCTCGAGCCCGATTGTGAAGAGTTGACAGCTCCATCATTTCCTGAAGCCTCTTGCTCCTGTTGCTGTGGGGAGTATACGGTGAGCGGGGAACGCGGTGGGGGGACCCCTGCTCCCACCTCCCCACGAAGGGGAATCGGACTGCCATACCCAGCCAAGGGTTGTTTAGGGCCTGCCCTGTCTCACCTCGGCCACATCCGGGGGGGAGCACACCATGCAGCACTGCAGGGCCTTGATAATCTTCTGGTAATGGGTGGGATTCTCAGCAAAGCAGATCTCCAACTGGCGCAGGAACTTGCGGCTCTTGTCAAAGGCCTGCTGCTCCTCAAACTGAGGGGGGGGGGGGGGGAGAGGGAGGGAGGGGGAGGGGGGAGAGAGGGAGGGGGGAGAGAGGGAGGGAAAGGAGAGAGGTTAGGGCGGTGACTCACTGGGACATGGTCACTACAGCCAGTAAGGCACTGCCTCTGCACAGACAGCAGACTGGGGGGCCCACTCAATATCGGCATCCCTCAGCCCTGGTGACAGTACCACCGTGGCTCTGACCAGGGACCGCAGAGAGGCAGCCTCGACTGATAAGGGTGAGGTTAAACCTGAACAGATTTATTCCTCACAAAGTATCATAAATTAAAGAGCTTAACATCCAACCAGTTGAGGGATACCCCTTTTCGAGAGGAGACAGGGGAACAGCTCCATCCTCAGACAGAAAGATCAGGCACTCCCCGTCCCAGGTTCTGCTGGAACCCCCCCCCTCGAGCAGGAGTGGGAGGGAGGGAGCACTCAGAGACATTGCACCCACCAGCCTCGAAATGAACATGAGACCCACCTGAGAGAGAGCCGGCAACTCCCTGATCATTCCCCCCATCCACCCACCCCCTGAAAACCTCCTCTCCAACTGATACACACAAGGCCGCAGGGGAACCGAGCTCTCCCCCCCCCCCCCCCGCCCCCCTCAGTAGGGTCTTACCAGGCCGCACTGTAAGGCCTGCTCTGGGAGGGCCCTCTCCCTCCCCCCTCAGTAGGGTCTAACCAGGCCGCACTGTAAGGCGTGCTCTGGGAGGGCCCTCTCCCCCCTCCCTCTCCCCCCTCCCTCTCCCCCCTCTCCCTCCGTAAGGTCTAACCAGGCCGCACTGTAAGGCCTGCTCTGGGAGGGCCCTCTCCCCCCTCCCCCCTCAGTAAGGTCTCACCAGGCCGCACTGTAAGGCCTGCTCTGGGAGCAGAAAGGCTGCAAAGTCCTTGAGTAACTGTGGCCATTCCTGGATGATGTCACACAGGTCCCCGTAGAGATCCACTGCCGTGCGCTGGTCCGGGTTTGTCTCAAAGTCATACAGAATCCGCAGGAATTCCTCGTATTTCCAGGAACATCCTGCAAAGCCTCTCGCACCTGCAACATGGGAGGGGGAGGATTCAGCATCAGATCGCACGGCCTAGTCAGGGTCACTGGGACATAGAGAAGGCGAGCTGAGCGGGGGCGGGGGGGGCAGCAGTGTTGGTGGTGGGGGTGGGGCTGGGGGTCGGGGTGGGGTGGGGAGTCGGGTTCGGGGTGGGGTGGGGGTCGGGTTCGGGGTGGGGTGGGGGGTCGGGGTGGGGTGGGGGGTCGGGGTGGGGTGGGGTGGGGGGACGGGTTCGGGGTGGGGTGGGGGTCGGGTGGGCTGTCACTGGGCAGCTCCAGACACGTCTCATTGATTCCTTCAAACAACTGAACATCCCGTCAATAACCCCCACCTCCCCAACCCCCCCCCCCTCCCCCTGTCCTGACCTCGGTGAGGTAACCCCCCCCCCCTGTCCTGACCTCGGTGAGGTAACCCCCCCCCCCTCCCCCTGTCCTGACCTCGGTGAGGTAACCTCCCCCCCCCCCCCCCCCCCGTCCTGACCTTGGTGAGGTAACCCCCTCCCCCCCCCCCCCCGTCCTGACCTCGGTGAGGTAACCCCCCTCCCCCCTGTCCTGACCTCGGTGAGGTAACCCCCCCCCCCACCCTGTCCTGACCTTGGTGAGGTAACCCCCTCCCCCCCCGTCCTGACCTCGGTGAGGTAACCCCCCTCCCCCCTGTCCTGACCTCGGTGAGGTAACCCCCCCCCCCCCCCCCCCCTGTCCTGACCTCGGTGAGGTAACCCTCCCCCCCTCCCCCCTGTCCTGACCTCGGTGAGGTAACCCCCCCCTCCCCCCTGTCCTGACCTGGTGAGGTAACCCCCCCCCCCCCCTGTCCTGACCTCGGTGAGGTAACCCCCCCCTCCCCCCTGTCCTGACCTCGGTGAGGTAACCCTCCCCCCCTGTCCTGACCTTGGTGAGGTAACCCTCCCCCCTGTCCTGACCTCGGTGAGGTAACCCCCCTCCCCTCCCCCCCCCCCTGTCCTGACCTCGGTGAGGTAACCCTCCCCCCTGTCCTGACCTCGGTGAGGTAACCCCCCCCTGTCCTGACCTCGGTGAGGTAACCCCCCCCTCCCCCCTGTCCTGACCTCGGTGAGGTAACCCCCTCCCCCTCCCCCCTGTCCTGACCTCGGTGAGGTAACCCCCTCCCCTGTCCTGACCTCAGTGAGGTAACCCTCCCCCCCTGTCCTGACCTTGGTGAGGTAACCCTCCCCCCTGTCCTGACCTCGGTGAGGTAACCCCCCTCCCCTTCCCCCCCCCCCCTGTCCTGACCTCGGTGAGGTAACCCTCCCCCCTGTCCTGACCTCGGTGAGGTAACCCCCCCCTGTCCTGACCTTGGTGAGGTAACCCTCCCCCCTGTCCTGACCTCGGTGAGGTAACCCCCTCCCCCTCCCCCCTGTCCTGACCTCGGTGAGGTAACCCTCCCCCTGTCCTGACCTCGGTGAGGTAACCCTCCCCCCCTGTCCTGACCTCGGTGAGGTAACCCCCTCCCCCTCCCCCCTGTCCTGACCTCGGTGAGGTAACCCTCCCCCCTGTCCTGACCTTGGTGAGGTAACCCCCTCCCCCCCGTCCTGACCTTGGTGAGGTAACTCCCCCCTGTCCTGACCTCGGTGAGGTAACCCTCACCCCCTGTCCTGACCTTGGTGAGGTAACCCTCCCCCCCTGTCCTGACCTTAGTGAGGTAACCCCCCCCCTGTCCTGACCTTGGTGAGGTAACCCTCCCCCCCTGTCCTGACCTTGGTGAGGTAACCCTCCCCCCTGTCCTGACCTTGGTGAGGTAACCCTCCCCCCCTGTCCTGACCTTGGTGAGGTAACCCTCCCCCCCCGTCCTGACCTTAGTGAGGTAACCCCCCCCCCTGTCCTGACCTTGGTGAGGTAACCCTCCCCCCTGTCCTGACCTCGGTGAGGTAACCCTCCCCCCCTGTCCTGACCTTGGTGAGGTAACCCTCCCCCCCCGTCCTGACCTTAGTGAGGTAACCCCCCCCCCTGTCCTGACCTTGGTGAGGTAACCCTCCCCCCCTGTCCTGACCTTGGTGAGGTAACCCTCCCCCCCCGTCCTGACCTTGGTGAGGTAACCCCCCCCCCTGTCCTGACCTTGGTGAGGTAACCCCCACCCCCCTGTCCTGACCTTGGTGAGGTAGGCCTGTGCGAAGGCCATGTCTTTCTGCTCCCGCAGAGGGTCGTTGTTGAGGATATCTTCATCATAGAGCAGCAGGAGTTTCGAGGTGTCTTTGCTGATTCTCCTCCTCCTCCCTCGTTCACTCGCGCCCGGCTGCACGGCTTGCCTTTCTCACACAGTTTCCGGCCTTCCCCTGAGGACAGCACAGACATCTGGTATCTCATATTCACACTTGACACGTTCTCCTGGACGAGCTGCTCCATTTATCAAGGGGCCAGCAGCCTGTGTGGGACCCACAACTGACATGCCCCCACCCCCGGTAACCCACGGCTCGGTCTACATTGCAACGCAACACTCTGACTCTCTACACCTGCACGTTCCTGGGGGCTCCTCACAAAAGGGTGGGACAGCATTGTGTTTTGCTGAGTGTGCGCACACGCTCGTGTGTGCGTGTGGACGCACACGTGACTTTGTGTGTGTGTGTGTGTGTGTGGGGGGGGGTATGTGTGCATGCGTGACTGTGTGTGGGAGTGTGAGTACGTGCGTGCATGTGACTGGGTGCGGGCGTGGGTGTGCGTGCAAGTGTGTGAGGTCCTGAGAGTGAGAGTTAGTGAGTGAGAGAGTACATGACAGAGTGTGAGAGAGCATATGTGAGAGAATGAGTGTGTGCAAGTGTGAGAAGTGTGTGTGTGAGAGAGTCTGTGTGACAGAGACAGCGTGTGAGTGCGCGCGAGAGCGGGTGCGCGAGAGCATGTATGTGTGTGACAGCGTGCGTGAGAGAGCGTGCGTGTGAGAGCATGTGTGAGAGAGAGCATGTGTGAGAGTGTGTGAGAGAGCGTGCGAGACAGTGAGAGTGAGAGGGGGGTTGAGAGTGTGTGTGTGAGACTGAGAGAGACAGCGTGAGAGTGTGAGAGAGAGGAAGTGAGAGTGCATGTGTGTGTGCGTGTTTGTGCGCGCATGTGTGTGAGAGACTGTGAGAGAGAGAGAGCACGAGTGTGTGAGAGAGAGAGCGTGAGTGTGTGAGAGAGAGCGTGAGTGTGTGAGAGAGGGTGTGTGAGTGTGTGAGAGAGGGTGTGTGAGTGTGTGAGAGAGGGTGTGTGAGTGTGTGAGAGAGGGTGTGTGAGTGTGTGAGAGAGGGTGTGAGTGTGTGAGAGAGGGTGTGTGAGTGTGTGAGAGAGCGAGCTCCTGCAGAAACTGTGGTGAAAGAGGAGTGGGAATCAGGAGCAGTCACTATCACCTTGGCAATGGGGTCTATCCTTATCCTCTCATCCATCCTTTAGCCCAGCAGGCACCTGGGCTCGATGCCCAGTGGGCATTGACCATATCCGCCCCCCCCCTTCCCGAGCCCTGGTCTGGAGTGGGGGGAGCTATGGGAATGACTGACCTGGTAAGCAGCCCCCAGCTCTGATCTGGTCCCGTGCAGTCGGGAAGCCCAGTGTCCGGCCCTCCTTGTCGGCCATCTCCTGAAGGAGCCCATCGGCCCCCTTCAGGTCCAGACCATCGCCCTCCTCCTCCTCCTCATCAGGCTCCGAGTTTTC